>NC_083317.1:93705560-93903778 GCF_963455315.2 Globicephala melas
TTCCTTTTAGTGGTGATTTAGTTCATCTCTTTGCAAGTCATCTCTTGCAAGAAACAGATACTCATTCAAGCTAGCTTAAGTAAAAAAGGGAGGTTTATTATAAGGATACAATCAGAAATATTCTGTACATCCAAGATAAAAAAATGAAAGAAAGCCTGCTCTCATGGAGCTTGGTATAGAAAATTCAAGGAGCCAGTCTTCTTCCTCTGTCTCTCAGTGGATCTAATTTCTTCTTCTTTCTTCTTATCTTTCTAAATAACTAACTTCTCTCAGCAGATAGGCTTTCTTGGCTTGCTTTATGAATCCATCATAACTTTGTATGATCAAAAGTGACCATCAATTCTGGATGGTCCAGAAGCACCCACTACTGACTTTCTAAAATGTTTATGCCTCTTAAGCCAGCACTTGTCAAATGTTAATCTGCATTGGAATCACCTGAGGATCTTGTTACAACACAGATCCTAATTCAGTAGATCTTTGTGGGTCCTGAGAACCCTAGGTGATCCCCTGATGCTGCTGGTAGGCAGACCACACTCTGAGTAGCAAGGCCTACTAAAAATAGCAAGTGCACATTTCTGAGAGAAGGAATCTGACTGGTGGCTAGCCAGCCAATGCTTTGGGTTGGATGCAATCATCTGGCCTGGGGTAACTATATGACATGCCCGCTTAGCATGAGCTATGGAAGGAAGTAGAGCCTCGGAGAGAGTGGGGAGGCACCTCAAAACACAGACATTTTACTCTTGTCTGCATCTAAAGTTGCCACAAACATGACCCAGCTACATACAACAGAAAAGCCCTCTCTCCCTGTTCCCAGTAGGTAGCAATCTAAATAAAGTCAGGTCCAAAGGTAACTCTGGTTTCTTCAGAGCTCTCAACTTCATGATGAACATTCTTCCTTCAGGTTTGTTGCTGTCGGTTCCAGCTGTGGTTTCTCACCGTTTTGAACTGATGGCATGATCAGTGGTTCCCAAACTTGAGATTCTGATTCAGTGAATCCGATGTGGGACCTGGGCATCGGGATTTTGAACAAGCTTCATGGGCCATTCTGATGCATCATCGCACTCTGGTCTGAGACCACTAAACTGAGGGAAAAAAAAGTCCTTTCCAGTGGAGTGGAGGGTGGGGGAGTGGAGGATAGCATCCCTAACATTAAAATGCATGGGTCACCATATGTTACATCAGTGGTTTTCAAACTTTAGCATGTATTAGAATCCTTTGGAAGGCTTGTTAAAACACAGACTATTGCCCAGATTGCTGGCTCCCAAATTTCTGATTCAGCAGGTCTGGGACTAAGCCCAATAATTTATATTTTTACAGGGTCCCCGGTGACACTGTTGCTGCTGAGGCTGCACACATTGTGAGGGCCTCTGTGTTATATGACACCACTAGTGATGATCACCTACCTCACAATCCTATGAGTATAGGATTGGTGGCAAGAGTGCATGTAAAAATTTACGGAATAACTTAGAGCTATAAAAATGTCCCTTAGTTGTCAGTGAATAACAGAGGAATGGATAGAAGATGGTTTCCATTCAGCTACTGGCTAATTTTTAAGGACCTAAGATAGAAAGGCCAAAACTCACAGATGCATTATATTCTCTCTGCACATGAGGTGTATCAGTCAGAGTCCTGGCACGTGAGAGATAGCACACTTAAATTGGTTCATTTGAGAAGCATTTAACAAAGTGACTCTATGCAAAGATGTGGGTAGGGTTTAAGGAAACCAACAAGAGACAGGGCAGTACTCTGGGGCTGGTAGCAACAGGGAGCTGTTATCTAGCCCTAGAAACACAAAGGAAGGAAGTAATCCCCCATTCTAAGAGAGGGTGGCTGTGTGAAGAAAGCCTGGCATCCACTGTGTCTTTTTTTGTGTGTGTGTGGTACGTGGGCCTCTCACTGTTGTGGCCTCTCCCGTTGTGGAGCACAGGCTCCGGACGCGCGGGCTCAGCGGCCATGGCTCACAGGCCCAGCCGCTCTGCGGCATGTGGGATCTTCCCGGACCGGAGCACGAACCTGCGCTCCCTACATCGGCAGGCGGACTCTCAACCACTGTGCCACCAGGGAAGCCCTCCACTGTGTCTTTCGGTGGACCATCAGAGAAGGAACCAGGGGAGTAAATTCCCAAAACGTCTTTCTTCTTCGGCCCTCCGTTCTCCTGCCCGTGCCTTCCCTGTTCTAAACTGGAAGTGAGGGAGCCCATTCACGCAGTCCTTATCAGTCAGATTCTGTGGGCCCCCAGCAGGATAGAGAAGGGTAGAGAATGGATCTGCAAATAGAAGACACCCAACACACAGGTTCTGTAGACTGAACCCCACATCTAGTGCTTTTGTAGCCCAGGGTTTAGTAGCAGAGATAAAAAGGAGAGGTAGATGTTTTCCATGTCAATTTCACACAGGCAAATTTTAGCTCTTTATGCTCTCTGAAGTAATTATACTTAAAAAAATAGTAGAAGTGATATTTAATTTAGGATGGCACTTAGCAGAAGTAAGAGGTATAGCTGTATTATGACGTCTAGCCCTAGTGGTTACCCTGGCTCAAAATTTGTAAGCACAGTAACTAACAAAAAATACACTACTAGCCTTTCCTTTTAAGTATGAGTTTTAGGATCAAATGATTTTTCCTGCCTACTTCAGAGAAATAGCTTTGGCTTGTAGTAGGCAACAAAAGGACCTCATAAACTGTAATTCCAACATTCATAGGGATGAAGACTTCACTTAAACTGTCAGTTCACTGGTCAGTCAAGAAAGAGAATTGTGCTTCTCTTCTATGGCCAATGAGGACTGTTCAGGCACAGAAGGGACACAAGGATGGTACATTCAGCAAAATATTGGGTCTTAAAATACCCTCTTCTCCCGTGGTCTCTCATTGATTCATTCATTCATTTAATAACTGCTGTTTCATCCCTCCTAAATGCCTGGCCCTGTTCCAATCTCTAGGGATCACTGGTAAACAAAACACCTCCAGGCTCTCGAGGAACTTGCAATCCTGTGACGGAAATGCAAAAGTTAATGATATTCATCTAATTGTGAAAATAACTAAACATGTTCATAATAATCCATGGTTTACCAGAGCAGTTTTTTTACAGATGTTATCTTACTTAATCCTCATTCAACTTGGGAAGTAATTTTAATTGTCCTGATTTTACAGGTAAATAACTGAGACTCTGAAAAGATGGGTACTGACCAGCGATTGGCAGAGATGGAACTGAATCCCAAGTCGTAGGACATACACCTCTGTGCTGGGCGTTGCTCTGTAATTGCCATCTTTGTTTAAAAGCCAAATACACAGGAAGGGTAAAGTATCAAGACAATTCCAAAATATAAGTCAACTTTAAGTGTGACAGGAATAGAGCACCTTGAGAGAACACAGAAAAGAAATAAGTATGTAATGAAAGTTGGCCTGGAAAAGAGGAAAACAGCATAAAAATAGAAGATGAAGGTCACCAACAGGCAACAGTCTCTGCGTTATAACTTCACTCAGCTCTGGCCCTGTTACCTACACAGTCTCCATGTCTGCTGCCCCCAAGATTCATTTCCAGGCTTGAGTCTATAACCAGGTCAATTATAATTAAGCTGAATTACTTGTCTAGCTTTGCTGAGAGGGAGTGGGATACCAGGTTAATGTGATAAACAATGTTCTATCTGTCCTTGTGGTCAGCATTTGTTCTTTTCCTTGGGGCCATAATGAATTTGTGCCCCAAACAGCACATGAAGTTCTATGTAGCCAATTAAAATGCCCTGTAAGTAGTCCCAACAGCATGTTTTGTTTTGTTTTTTTTCCAGTTTCCAAATTGGCATGGCCTAAAAGGGAGAGTTTTGAAAACAAGTGGGAACACTTTGTTGTCCATCAATGGAGACGTGCTCTATTTCCTCCATGGCTTACCTTACCAAGTTTGGTACATCAGACACCCAGTGAAGATTCAGGATGTATCAAAATCAAAGCACATGATAGAGGAACATGGAACATACTAAGTATTAACATCATGGTCTGGTTTGATTTTCAAGACTTTACTAAAAGTTGTGGATACATTTTGGTGATTTTAAAAGAACACTGAACATACCTTAAAAAATACTACATTCAAGCTACTCTGATTCATCTTCCATCTACAAACTATTTTCTATTTTACCTAAAGTACCAAGTACAGAATAATTATTTTTTGGAACAATGCTATATAAACCTGAGGGAAACACTAATAATAGATATGATGCGCTGAATGCTTACGTATGTGATAAACACATTGCAATATTTTTCCCTAACAATCTGCAATATCTTGTGCTTTGGGGATGAGGAAATTGAGAGGTTAATTAGCTTATCCAAGATCACATAGCTACAAAGTGGCTGAGATCAGGGATTTGAATCCAGATCAATTTAACTCTAAATCTGTACTCTTTCATCACATCACTCTATCCCAAGGAGGTGAGTTTTCTTTTCTTCTTTTTTTTTTTTTTTTGGCGGTACACGGGCCTCTCACTGTTGTGGCCTCTCCCGTTGTGGAGCACAGGCTCCGGACGCACCGGCTCAGCGGCCATGGCTCACGGGCCCAGCCGCCCCGCGGCATGTGGGATCCTCCCGGACCGGGGCACAAACCCGCGTCCCCTGCATCGGCAGGCGGACTCTCAACCACTGCGCCACCAGGGAAGCCCTGGGAGGTGAGTTTTCTGATCCCAAGTTCTGACTTTAAAGTCTTAAGAGCTGCATTGATTGTTTTGGATAGTGGGGGAGATCCTGTTAGAACAACTCGTGATGGTTAATTTTATGTGTCAACTTGACTGGGCCACGAGGTGCCCAGATATTTGGTCCAACGTTACTCTGAGTGTGTTTGTGAGGGTGTTCTTGGATGATATTAACATTTGAATTGGGAGACTGAGTAAAGCAGATTGCCCTCCCTAATGCGGGTAGGCCTCATCTAAACAATTGAAGGCCTGAATAGAACCAAAAGGCTGACTGCCTGTGAATAAAGAGGAACTTCTGTCTGCCTGACTGTCTTTGGGCTGGAACATTGGTCTTCTCTGCTTTTGAACTTGGACTTGGACTAGAACTTACTCCATTGGCTTTCCTGGTTCTCAGGCCTTTGAAATTGAACTAGAAATATACCACCAGCTCTCCTGGGTCTCAGCTTGCAGACTGCAGATCTTGGGAGGCCTCAGCATCCATAATGACATAAGCCCATTCCTTATTATAAATAGTTGAATATATATATATATACATATACATATATATATACACATATATACATATATATATATGTATGTATATATTCAGTTGACTCTCGAACAACACAAATTTGGACTGTGCAGGTCCACTTATAAGACACGTGGATTTTTTTCAATAAATATAGTGCCTGTATTTTCATTTTACAGATCTTTACATTAACAAAGTGTGGAGGAAAATTTGTGTTCGATTAGAACAATATGTGGAATCAACAGAACTAAGGTTTGAGTCCTGATTTTATTCAAACTGTTTCAGCTTCCTGTCCTTGGGTGTCACTGATCAATTCCTTGTTTTTGAGGAAGAGATAGCAGTACACAGATTTTTGATCGGGGGGCGGGGGCGGGGGTTGGCACTCCTAATTGCCCCGCATTGTTCAAGGGTCAGCTGCATATATGTGTTTGTGTGTGTGTGTGTGTGTGTGTGTGTGTGTGTGCGCGTGCATATATGCATATATATCTCCTATCTCCTATTGATTTTGTTTCTCTGGAGGACTCAGACTAATACACAGCTCTTCTCATCATATATTCTGAGGTCAGCCAGTTGGCCAGCTGTTATTTAAGTTTCATTTGGCCCATCTCCAAGCCTCTGACACATTCATCTCTGGTAATATTCTGGAAATTCCCACTACACTTCCCTGATGACAAAATCCACACCCACTTACCCTTGATGTTACTGAGATTTTCAGGAGATAAAAGTGACTCACCATCCAAAAAGAACTAAAACTTTCTATCTTTTAAATTAAATTTGTAAACATAAAATTTATTTTTTAAAAGGTCAAGTTCTTTGGTTCAAATTAGAAATTTATTTTATATTGAAGTTTGCATATTCAGTTCAACATTCTTTTTTCTTTGGCTGCATTGGGTCTTTGTTGCTGTGTGCGGGCTTTCTCTAGTTGTGGTGAGCGGGGGCTACTCTTCATTGCGGTGCACGGACTTCCCACTGCAGTGGCTTCTCTTGTCGCGGAGCTTGCGCTCTAGGCACACAGGCTTCAGTAGTTGTGGCACGCGGGCTCAGTAGTTGTGGCTTGCAGGCTCTAGAGCGCAGGCTCAGTGGCCATGGCTCACGGGCTTAGTTGCTCCGCTGCATGTGGGATCTTCCTGGACCAGGGCTTGAACCCATGTCCCCTGTACTGGCAGGTGGATTCTCAACCACAGTTCCACCAGGGAAAGCCCCTCAACATTCTTAATTGATAAAATATACTGCCTAAACTACTTCAAGTATATCTCAAGCCATATGAAACTCATCTTTGGGTCAGAAAGGGGGATATTAAAAACTTGAAATGCATAAAAATCAAAATGGATAATTCACCCAATTTCTAAGACCACATTTTGAATTAGATAGTATAATCAACTGTGCCATACCTAAGAGGGTTTTCCAACCAGTCGCCTAAATTGTATTGAGGAGTCTGTGAAACAAACCAGTTGAATAGGATGTTGTCCTGGGCAGGAGCATCCTGACCCACCTGGGAAAATGTTGGCTGCCTATCTGCCACCAACGGGCCCTGGCCTCGGCTCTCTGACCTATTTGACATTCAGGGGATTTTCTGTGACTGCCCTATCTCTGTGGCTGTAAGAGTAAATGTGCACACAAAGGAGAGCAAATTCATTTCCAGGATATTAATGAGATCAGACCCGAGGACAAGTGAGAAAGAATCCTATTTTTAAAAGCTCAAAAAATTGTTCATGAGTGAAATGCAAGCTGAATCTGCAAGTCACTGGCTACATTCAAATACCCCCAAAAAGGGGAGGTGTTTCTGTGCATTATGATGTATTCCCCCAAGCTCATTTTGTAAATATATATTAAAAATGTGTACCTATTTGCCTGCCACATCATTAACTCATTTATTTATTATTCATTTATTCAATACACATCCATTAGGTATCTTCCATTTTTGAGCCATTATGCTGGGTACTATAAGAGGTTTTAAGATAAATAATAGAAGCGTAGGGGGAAGACAATTAGCCAAATAACTGAAATGCAAAACAGCTTTATATGTATAGGCGTATGAGGGAGAACAAATGGCTATCAGGATTCAAAACAGGCTAAAATTTAAATAGCGTACTGCATGAAGTAAATTAAGATATACTATATGAAAGATGAAGAATGTGATTTTAGCATTGAAGGTTGGCAGACACTTCAGCAAAGGGCCACTATGAGCACACATGTGTAAGTGGGACAGTTCACTGACCAGCACAGTTGGTTGATGGGAAAAGCATGGACGATTGGAATGGGATGATGGACCCAGCCCTGATCAAAGGAGAAACCAGAGAAGCATATAGGAATTAAAGGTTAAACTCGACCAGAAAGAAATTGCCCTGTGCATACCATGGCCAGTATGACATGGTGGAGCAGGGGCTGCCAGGTCTGTGAGTCAGAAAATCTCAACTCTGGCCTCTTCCTTGTCTTCTGGGGGCTCCTTTCCCCTCTTTGGGTCTCAGTGTCAATATATGTGAAATGGGAGTACTAATCTGCCTACTTCACAGAGTCCTTAGGAGGATTAGACAATGCAGATGATTACTGATCTCCAGTGTAGCTATTTCCAAGAATAGCACTATGCTATTCAATTTTTGAGAGCTCAGAACACTAATTCATTTTTAATGTAAAAACATCCCTCAAAATTCTGCTTGGGGGCTTCCCTGGTGGCACGGTGGTTGAGAATCTGCCTGCCAATGGAGGGGACATGGGTTTGAGCCCGGGTCTGGGAAGATCCCACAGGTCGCGGAGCAGCTAGGCCTGTGAGCCACAACTACTGAGCCTGCGCGTCTGGAGCCTGTGCTCCGCAACAAGAGAGGCCGCGATAGTGAGAGGCCCGCGCACCATGATGAAGAGTGGCCCCTGCTTGCCACAACTAGAGAAAGCCCTTGCACAGAAACGAAGACCCAACACAGCAAAAATAAATAAATTAATTAATAAACTCCTACCCCCAACATCTTCTTTAAAAAAAAAAATTCTGCTTAAACAATATAACTACTAGATGTAGAGCAAAAACAATCTAATCATATTATAGCAATGATGATAAAATTTACTTTGATTTTTTAAATAACCCTCTTGATATGGATACTATTATCACCCCTAATTCAGAGGAAACTGAAAATTAAAGGGAGTAAATCAGTTGCCTACAGTCAGTGGACTAGAAAATGGCAGAGTTGAGTCTACAAACTCAAGCAGTCAGTCATGAGCCCACACCAAGCTACACTACTTTCACATAAAGCAAGAAAGACACAACCTTACACATGGTTTTAATAAAAGAAAAAGTATATAACTTCAGTGTCTATTGTCCAAAGGAGTATTAGCCCAAAGAGACCTAATATTCAATTCTCTCCTTTATTAAAAAAAGTACACAAAAGAACCTTATTTAATGTTAATACTATAACTCAATGAATTGGAATTAAATGAGATACTACTTTAGTTAATATAGCAGATCCTTTAAAAATCATTTGCATATATTTTTCTGATGTTAAATTGACAGGCTCATCATAGAAAATTGAAAAAATATTGAAAAGTATAAAGAAGATGATAAAAATAACACACAATCCCATTATTAACATTTTCTTTTGTTTTTTGTTTTTTTTGGCCATGCCACACGGCTTGTGGGATCTTAATTCCCCAACCAGGGATTGAACCTGAGCTCTCTGCAGCAAAAGCATGGAGTCCTACCCACTGGACTGCCAGGGAATTCCCTAACATTTTGTTAAATGTCTTTTCAGCCTTTTTTAAATCCAAAGATAATATTTTTAGGCTTTTCTGTCCCTAGTGAAATATAGATACTTTGTTAAAATTTAAAAATATTTGCATCTGAAGGTCTAGGTTCCTTAGAAACAAAATTTTCACTCACTGCTAGCTTTTTCCTTTATTATATATAGTTATATGTATATGTAAAATATAACAAGTATAACATATAAATTACACCTATATGTTTAATTTACACACAAAGTGTACACATCTTAAGAGTCTAGATCAGTTAATTTTTACATACACCCATGTAACCACCACCCATGTCAAAATATAAAACATTTCCAACATTCCAGGAGGCTCACTTTTGTCACCTCCCTGTCAATTCTGTCCCCCAACCTGGGATAACTATTGTTCTCGTCTCTCAACCTTCCCAGCTTGGCTTGAATGACTATCCTTGATCAACCAATCAAAATTTTGCAGTCTGTCTCTTACTTATTATATAACATCTTATAAACATCTGACAATGCAAAGCAACTAGGTGGCCAAATGAAATTGCAATTCTTGCAAAAGCAGAATTTCATGACATTGATAAAAGTGAAGTTGGAGAACTGTTCCAATCTCATGTATATTCACGTATCAAGAGACTAGGTAAAAACTGAAGAATAAAAGAAGAGAAAATGGGTAAGGATAATGACACAATAAATGATTCCAAAAGGTACTGGCTTAAATACCAAAGAATTTTTAAAAATCTCTTTGGAAGATTGATTAAAACCCTTGATTTTAAAAAATTCTTAATTTTAAATTATTTTGTAAAAATGATCCCCTTTGATAGTGTTGCACAGGGTAACACGAACTAAAGGATATTGCATTGTGCCATTCTACAATTTTGTCCAAGAAAATGTGTCTTCTCTCTCCATGCCAAATCAGCTCCCTAACATTCTTTGGACTAAGAATTTGTGCGTTGTTGCAATTAATCATAAATTCTGTTAACTTTAAGATAATTATTTTTATTATATACTTTGAAATTTGCTCCTTATTATAAGAAAGTTAATTCACTTTGACCCCTTTACTGCTACCATTTATCCTTGGATGACAAGTGTTTCTTGTAACTCTGGTCTCTGTGATGAAGTTTAGAGATGTAATTTATTTATTGCATCCACACTGTCCTCACTTGGCCAACAGAATAGAAGCATAGAGCAGATAAGTGATCTGCAAGGGCCACAGTGATGGTGTTTCCATCCATGTCTGTCTGTCTCTTTAGGTCAGAATTCCTCCCAGGACCTCAAAAGTGGAGGCAGCCGGAAACCCAGGGTGATTCCTTTTACTTTCCAATCCTCAGTCCTTTGAATGAGAAAATGATGTCTGTATTCTTATTACTGATACCCATGCTTTATGACTGCAAGGGCAAACCACCTCCACACACATCTCATTTGGTCCTTACTACCACCCAAGAGGTGGAGGAGAAACAGGCGAGCAGGAAGCTGAATGACTCCCCCCAGGACCCCCAGCTCACAAGCAGCAGTGCTGTAACTGGAATTAACACCTTTAGACTTAGAGAGGAGCAGTACTCTTTTCTCTTTACAACTGTCTCCTGGCATGAAAAGAGGTCTGGGGAAGCTAGAAAAGAAGTTCACTGACCAAGTTAACGTCTAAGCAACATCTCTACCTAATACATGGCCTTCTATTGTGACATTTTCCAGGTGAACAACCATGCTGTCTCCCCCTAAGGGCAGTGCCTGCAACCCCAGCAAGAGGGAGGCTTTGAAGTCACAATTCTCACCTTGGAGGCTCAAGAAGTTTCTAGTATTTGAATTCTGTACCAGTAAGAAAACCAACAAAAGGACCCCTCAGGGTCTCTGTCCCACCACGTGCACTATCCAGGGGAGCCGACAGAGGGCAGTGACCCAACACAGATCCTGTGAAAATCAACCCTCGAGTCGTTTTCTTTCAAACAGCTTTAACAGTTTTACTTTCTATTTCTTGAACTAACTTCTCAATTTCCATTCTTGTCAGGGAAAGGCTGAAGACCACAGCAGCAACACACCAGGATTTATAAATCCTCTTTAGCCCTTATTTCCCATAGAACTCTCAGCTCTTCAGACCTATGAGATTTATTCTAAAAAGCCTTGATCAACGTACACTCCCGCCCCTCTGGATATAACTGGTAATAACATAAAAAGCAACAGGGTCAAATTTGGGGACCCAACATTGCAGGGCGGGGAAAAAGCATAAAACCAACCGTTTGGTACTGCACAGCCTATGAGAGGAAGCAGCAGCTTGAAATAGAAACAAACACATTTTGAAATAAAAACAAAAACATACACATTCTGAGCTCATCTACATCTAAAGCTAGTTTTAAAAAGTTATTTTTCCTTTTTCCTTCTCTATCATGTTTATCAGGATTTTCTCTCTATCTAGGGAAAGGTAGGGAAAGGTTTTTTTTTTTTCTTTTTTAGATTAGTAAAGCTTTTGCTCAGTTTTCCAGTTGAAAAAGAACATGAACTTTCATATCATCTTGGAGTTCTTATCTAAGAACTCCACCCAGTCCTTGGCAAATTCCAGATTAACTTCCGCTAGTTCTAGTTAATCAGTTAAGCAGTGTGTTAGCTACTCAGGGGAGCAGTTTCTAGTTGATTGAAACTGCTTAGCTGAATTCAAATGTCTTCATGTCCACTGAACTGGCACACACATTCTCTACCTGAGGAATAAAGTGTAAGGGTCAGAGTGAACTAACTCTCTTATAATAAGGAGCAAATTTTAAAGTATATAATAAAAATAATTATCTTAAAGTTAACAGAATTTATGATTAATTGCAACAATGTACATATTCTTAGTCCAAAGAATGTTAGGGAGCTGATTTGGCATGGAGAGAGAAGACACATTTTCTTGGACAAAATTGTAGAATGGCACAATGCAAGATCCTTTAGTTCGTGTTACTCTGTGCAACATTATCAAAGGGGATCATTTCTCCAAAATAATTTAAAATTAAGAATTTTTTAAAATCAAGGGTTTTAATCAGTCTTCCAAAGATATTTTTTTAATTCTTTGGTATTTAAGCCAGTACCTTTGGGAATCATTTATTGTGTCATTATCCTTACCACAAGATAGACAAGACATTTCAACAGCTTTCAGGATATATATGTGCAAACTATATATATTCATTTGATATATATGAATATAGACAATATGCAACATCTATCTGTCTATCTATCTATCATCTATATTGGTAGCTAGTTGTTAAAGTAATAATAATTCTTTACCTCTGGAGAACTCAAAGTGTAATTACAGCTATTATTCTCCTGTCTGCATTGTCTTTGGGAGGGAGGGAGGGAAGGCAGGAACGAGAGAGGAAAGAGGGAGGGAGAAATCAAAACTGAGATTCCCTTCTCCAGAGCTGCTCAACTTCTAGACCCCCTACGGCTACTCCTGAGAGGAACACCAATGCGTCCTGAGGACCAGCCAGCCGGCCTCGGTGTACCCAGCCCGGGAAAGGACAGTTACGCATGGAGCCGCCCTCTGACTGGCTCCCAAGACCAAGGCAGGAGCCTGAGGCCGAGGGCGGCTCCCGCTGTGGTCGGATGCCCAGGACTCAGGGCAATTGTATCCCCTTAACCACATTTAAAACATGATACTACAAAAAAAAAAAAAGTTGAGCAGCTCTGGAGAAGGGACCCTAGGGAGGCGGTATATGGTTCCCTGGCTCCTTCCTCCAGGGCTTCTCTAGGCTTTGGTGGCTGCCACGTCCCCATTCACATAGTTGGGTTCCCCGCCGTCCTCGTGTGGGCTTCCTACAGGGGAGGAAGGTGCCTCCCTCGGGACTGGCTCCACGACTCTCACTGTTGGATGTAAGCTGAGTTCCGATAATCCTCAGAGCCCTCGTCGTTCCCTTGGGGAATTTCGCCTAGTTTGAACAAACAGGAACACCTGCCTGTTAGACTTCGACGCTTGTGGGAAAACTTCCAAAGCACATACACACTGGTCTGATTGCCTTAAGTGGCTTAGAGTGGATTTGCCTGGGTTGAGTTCTGGAGTCTCCAGAATTTTAAGGAGAAACAATAAATTATTTCTTGGTCTTTGCTGTGTTTACAACAAAGCCAGCATGACACTCACATCCTCAGGGACATGTGGAGGAAACTTTTTTAGGACTCTGAAGCTCTGCTTCTACCCCAGCACACATCACCATACACACATTATGGCTCAGAACTGTGTCTTCAAGGGGTCTAAAATTGCTGGGCAGGAAAGGGAACAAAACAGCCTATCTCTGGCCTCTGGACCTCTGCCCATCTTTCTACCTGCCACCCTAAACTAGGAGAGGCAAAAGCTTTAAGGAAAGTTCACCAGTGGAGATCCCAGTGTTAAAGAAAATCCACTGGGATATTTTGGACTGAACTGACGTTTCCTTTCCTTTCATACAATTGTATGGCTGGAAGTCCAAGAGTCTCAGAGAAGCCTTACCAAAGGTGAGTGAGAGAGAGGCAGCTGGACCCAGGAAAGGTATTGACTAACTCTTCCCTCATCCTATCCTAGCAAATGCAAAAAAACAAATGAAATCTTCTTTTAACTGAATGCCTCACCTGTCAAGATTTAGCTTATCCTACTTTTAGAAAGAAAAAAAAGTCACAATAATAAGGATCTGGCATCGGGCTCTGTGTAAAAGCTGATGTTCTTAAACCCCAAGGGTCTCTCCAAAGAATTATCATTATTGCAAAGAAAAAAAATGCATTGGGGAAAATAAACATACATACTTGTATATTTAATTTGTAAGAAGAATACGTTTTCCTCCTCTTTTCTTTAGGAAATGACTCCACTGATTCTTTATAATGTTTCTTCTTATAGTAAACACATTAAAGGATATTTTTCTTATGCTCAGACCTAAATCCTTTTCCTGTGTTTTCTTTTTTTCTCTCTTCTTCCTTTCTCCACTCTCCTTTTCTGATCTCTACTCTCTTTGATTTTCTTCTGTTTCTGAAGATAAAATCAGGAAAAGAGAAGAAGGAAAAAATTTAGGTGTGCATTTACCACACTGGCAAGACTTCCATACGTATTTGTACTGGAGTAAACAAAGAGATGAGCCTGAGTATACCTAGATTAGCTGGCAAAATTTGCCTTAAATGTTCTCAGTTTAGTCTGAGAAGGACCAGTGTACTATAGTTCCATATCCCAGAAGTAAATAAATGACTGTAACACTGTCTCATGAATCCACTCACACGTTTTTTGAGCTTAAATAAAATTAGGTGCTTTCATGAGATACTTTTTTCATAGCTTGTGTCTGGGTGTTCATGTGGAAGAGTGACTGTAGGTATGTGTTTGAATGTGTAGGTGTTTATTCATGTCAAGTGTTCTTGCCAGATTTTGAGCTGATGCCTTATTTCCTGGAGTTAGCCCATTTATAAACATGTTTCTTTTTGCTTAGCTTTCCCTTTTGCTTATGCTTACCTCAGATGAACTGTAGAGGCTTTCGGTTTCTTAGAAATTGGAGTTTCTCTTCTATTAGCCTCTGCTGATTTACATTTGTTCAGTTCCACAGATCTTGATGAATTACGGTTCTGGAATCAAGAGCTAAATCTGAGGCATTCTGTCATACAGCAACAGGTTCTAGAGCTTTATCCATTCTGTAAGTTTTCAGCATTTAACCTGGCAGTGGAAAACTATAGCCCTGTAGCCTGGTTGGAGAAGAACAATTCCCCTTCCCCTTACCCCACGTTCCACGTCATGGAATGGTTTTTACAGTGGGGGTAATTGTCATCTTTGTCAATAAAAAGAACCCAAAAAGATGTGTTAGGAGCTGAAGAATCAGACTTCTCCAGGTCTCCATCTTATGTCCAACCACATCTCCCTTTATTTGCTTTCCCTGACTTTAGTTTGGTGCAAAGAATCCAGCTTTTTAACTCTGCAAAGCTCAAGTCTATCCATCATTCAACCATATTGGATTTATGGTCATAGGCAAAATGTATCTTTCTTAGAAAAGCTGTATTTCCTTCTTCTCTGCCTTTCAGGGAGGCCACACTTGATAGAAACTTCTCACTTGTATGATTTTACTAAAGTTTTCAGGATGTAGTCAACACATCCTAACATCCTGATATTGTCCCATCAAGCCCCCCAAAATCAAGGCTTGGTACCAGGCTGTGCTATGATTTTATTTTTAAAAAACAGGTGGGGAGAAAATATTTGCAAAAGGTATATCTGATAAAAGATTGTTATCCAAATTTTATAAAGAACTCTTAAAACCCAACATAAGAAAACAAACAACCTGTTTGGAAAATGGGCAAAGGACCTGAACAGACACCTCATCAAAGAAGATATATGGATAGCAAATAAGCATATGAAAAGATGTTTAATGTCACGTCATTAGGAAATTGAAAATTAAAATAACAATGAGATACCACTACACACTTATTAGAATGACCAAAATCCAAAATACTGAAAGCACCACATGTTGAGGAGGATGTGGAGCAACAGGAACTCTCATTCATTGCTGGCGGGAATACAAAGCGGTACAGCCATTTTGGAAGTCAGCTTGGCAATTCCTCACAATACTAAACATACTCTTACCATGTGATCCAGCAATTCCACTACTTGTTATTTACCCAAGTGAACTGAAAATGTATGTCCACAAAAATCCTGCACACAGCTGTTCATAGTAGCTTTATTCATAATTGCCAAAAGTTGAAAGCCACCAAGGTGTCCTTCAGTAGGTGAACGAATAAACTGTGGTATATCCAGACAATGGAATATTTCAGCACTAAAAAGAATGAGATATCAAGCCATGAAAAAACATAGAGGAAACTTAAATGCATATAACTAAGTGAAAGAAGTCAATCTGAAAAAGCTACCTACTGTATGATTCCAAATATTATGACATTCTGGAAGAGGCAAAGCTACAGAGACAGTTCAGTGGTTGCCAAGGGTTAGAGAGGAGAGAGGGATGAATAGGCAGAGCACAGAGGATTTTTAGGGCAGTGAAAGTACTTTGTTGCTATAATGGTGGGCACACATCATTATACATTTGTCGAAACCCACACAATGTCCAACACCAAGTTTACTTATACCCTAATGTAAACTATGGACTTTGGGTGATAAGGATGTGTCAATGTAGGTTTGTCAATTGTAGCAAATGTACCATTATGGTGTGGGATATTGATAGTGGTGGAATTTGTGTATGTATGGGAGTAGGGGGTATATGGGAACTCTTTCCACTTTCTTTTTCTGGCCTTTGAGTTGTACAGAAACCCAACTTAAACTGGCTTATTCAAAAATGAGAATGTATCAACTATATAACTGAAAAGTACAGGGATGAGACTGGATTCAGGTTTAACTAAATCCAAGTGGTTAAAAGATACAGTCAGATTCCCCTCACCTCCCCCTCTGCCACCCAGTCCAGTGAGGGCTCGCTCTCTCCATGTGGTGGCCATATGGATACCGGCACCTCTGGACTCATGCTACACTGGTTAATCCATAGTTAGAAGAAACAATGCTCCTTTCTCAGTAAAATTTAAGCTGCTGTCTCATTGGAAAGCTACTTGCTGAAACAACTTTAGTCCACTCTTTCCAAAAGTGTGTATGCATGTCACTAGTGCTCTATGAGATGATTCAGTGGTAAGCAATCATCTTTCTTAACTTCAAGAATTACATTAATTTTCATGTGTATAAAAAATAACTAGTACAACAAAATTTCTTTTATGCTTTGGGTGAAGCTGAAATATTATAGAAAGGAAGGTAGTAAGCCACTTTTCATGGCTAGGATGAGTGTCAAGTAAGATGTTCAGGCATGTTCATGAACATTTCAAACCGTTGGTAATCTGAATCACTCACCAAGTCTTCATCTTTTCCATGAAGGCAAAGTGCTGCACAGGCAGAAAAATCTAGGCACGTTGTATATTGAGGGGAAAAGTTTAGGATAATTTAAGTCAAGGATTCTGGAAAGATCCTTGTGATCCATGCAATTATTCATCAGACAACTTTTGAAATGAAGTCAATAGGCCACAAATATTTAGTATTTGATGGTGTCATATTCCATATTACAGTTGATAAATGAAAGATTTACTTCTGTGGAATGTCATAATATCATGTATGACCTAGGGGAGTTTGAATTAATGAGGTATGTCGGCCCATAAGTGTACCTTTGAAAAGTTTTACCCCACTTGAGAATAGTGTCATTTTAGTGTAAAGCAAAATTAATTACGTGATTGACTCGCCCACAGTTAAGTTCCTTTTCAACCAACATTACATAACTGATTTTTGTTCCTTCTGATTTATTTTCATGCCGTTTGATTTCCGAGATAAAGCAAGCTTCCTTCTTAAGTTTAATTTGGATTCTATTCCAGGAACAAACACAAGCTGTTTCTTTTTACATTTTCTTTTAAGGTATCACTTTTGTTTCTCTGTTGTTTCACTATGAGAAATAACCCAAGGAGGAAGAAGGCTGTTATAATATTTCCATATTTCTATTACGTGAGTTCTTAAAAATTCCTTCAGGTAAGTAGAGTATGTAGTTAAAATGTAATTTTCATTAGTAAAAATTTATAAGGATTCATCCACCACAAAAATACAAAATAAGCTTTCATTGCTTTATATAAATGATTATTCTACATGATGACCAATATACCAAACCTAAATTGTCTATATCCTTCCTATGGTCATTGTTTCTTTTTATTCATTTTGTCATGAAAGAACTCATTGAACCCATACCCACAATCAGGGCAAAACAAAACTGAGGATACATCTAAACAATGGTCACAACAGAAACAGGAAAGAAGTGAAAATTAAAAAGAAGCACTTTTAAACTAAGGAATGGAAGGAAATAGATATTTACTAAGCACTTTATTACACATGTTATTTATATAGTACTCACATGTGGAATATTATTTCTGTATATATACACATGTATATATACATATTTTTTAAGAGGTTAAATAATTTTCTCCAGTTCATCTGGCTTGTAACTGGTATTTTGTTTGACTCCAAAGACGTTGCTTTACCATTCGGCCTCAGGAGGAAAATCTCACAGGCAAAATTAATGTAACTTATTTAAAACTCTTTGGAATTTCTTTTGTGCATTCTAATATTTCCTGCCACATTAGAAGGTGATTTCTTTAATAAAATAGATTGGAGGCCAGAAAAAGCACTATTTGGCTAACCTGCTTCTTGAGCATAGCAAGGGTGAAAGGTCTTGCTCAATAGTAGAAGAGGCAGACACCTGAGAACCCATAAGGATCACTCAAAGCATGGGGGAAGCAGCTCAGAAAACTGTAAAGGCCTTGCAAATACCATTATCCATGTACAATTTGCTCTTGCCCAAGTACCCTCTAAGCAACAAGTAGTGAAACCCCACGTTTCCAGTGTGGGGGAGGGGAGGGGACATTCTGAGGCCTTCTGTCTTAAGTGGAGAGTAAAAAGCAACTACCAGTTGAAATTCTACGGTGAAGCCAGGCCCACACGGACAGGCCATAGTAACAAGGAGTAGCCAGTGAACCAGGAAACAAAGAGGGACTGTTTAAAACGTAGGTGTGGCCTTATTGCCAGTCATAGGAGCCACACAGATCTACCACGCTCTGCTATTGTGATAATAACAGTAACAGTAATATATATATTTTAAAATGTACTTATCTTATTTTTGGCTGCATTGGGTCTACGTTGCTCCGCATGGACTTTCTCTAGTTGTGGGGAGCGTCGGCTACTCTTTGTTGTGTGTGCGGGCTTCTCATTGCGATGGCTTCCCTTGTTGCGGAGCACGGGCTCTAGGCGTGTGGGCTTCAGTAGTTGTGGTACACGGGCTTAGTTGCTCCACGGCACGTGGGATCTTCCCGGACCAGGGCTCAGACCCATGTCCCCTGCATTGGCAGGCGGATTCTTAACCACTGCGCCACCACAGAAGTCCCAACAGTAACAGTAATATTAATAATACTTTATCATAGGTGCTATAGATATATTTTTCTCAAAACAGCACTGCAAGGTTGGCATTAGCATTTTGCTGTGAGGTACAATAAAGTTCAGAAATGCAAACCCACCCAGCAAGGGTGGAGCTGGAGCCCTCCCAGGTCCTGGGCTACTTGATTTCTCCAAGTTCCTGCTTGTTACACAGTCATACCAAGCAGAACACATGTGTTAAATGTGCGGCCTTTCACTTAGTACATGCTAGGGCACTCAACAAACTTTAGCTCTCTTCTTCTTGCCTGTGACTTGCCTGTTGGAAAGAAACTTCTGATCTTGTTTCATCTTTGGGTCTGATTGTTGGCTGCTTTATTAAGCATCCTATTGCTGCTACAAATTTAATGTCTTTAAACAACACAAATTTATTATCTTATATTTCTGGAGGTCAGAAGTTCAAAATCAATCTCACTGGCCTAAAATCAAGACGGTGGCAGGACCGGTTCTTTCTTGAGGCTACAGGAGGGAATATGTTGCCTTTTCCAACAGCCAGAGGCTACCTGCATTCCTTGACTTGTGGCCTCTTATCACATCTCCTTTTCCTCTCTGTGCCTATCATCACATCTTCACAAGTCTCACCCTTTTGCCTCTCTCTTGTTAAACCTGTGATTGCAGTGGACCCACCTGTATAATCCAGGAGTGTCTCCTTAACTCAAGATCCTTAAGTTAACCCCACAGCAAAGTCTCTTTTACAGTGTAAAGTAACATAGTCACAGTTTCTGGGGATTAGGGCGTGAACATCTTTGAGGGGCCATTATTCAGGCTATCACACCATGTGGGTGACCACTGGGTGGTCAGGCTGTGCTACAGGATGGAGTGTAACATGAGTGGGGCCCAGGCTAAAGGGCAGGCATGTCACCCAGGGAAGAAACAAGTACATGATTTGAGGTCACTGAGAACAAACAACGCACACACCAAGCTCAAGTGGCACAGCATTTATTCATAGCAAGAGGAGAGAAAGCGTGCATAAGATCCAGCTCCTTGCAGAGGTTGGGCCCCCAGGGCCAGCTGATCCACTTAACTACCAATTCAGGTAGCGTGGTTGCACGTACTCTATTTTGTGCTGCAGTCAAACGACCCAGACTCCAACCCCACACCTGTGGGATCTGACTTACAGAAAGCTGGGAGTGTGCCTGAGGGCACTGACACATGCACACAGTCTGGTCATGTGCATGCACATGGTCGTGCACAGTCTCAAGCAAAACAAAGGAGCACACTGTGAGTCTGAAACAGGGAAAGCTATTCCCACACAAGGCGATAAAGCCAGCACAGGTGTGTGGGCTCTAGGGCAAGCCCATTCTTTTTTCACTGTCGCGGCCTCTCCCGCCGCGGAGCACAGGCTCCAGACGCGCAGGCTCAGCGGCCATGGCTCATGGGCCCAGCCGCTCCGCGGTATGTGGGACCTTCCCGGACCGGGGCACGAACCCGCGTCCCCTGCATCGGCAGGAGGACTCCCAACCACTGCGCCACCAGGTAAGCCCGGAAAGCCCATTCTTATGTGGCTGAAAAACTGCATGCTTGAGACTGCCTTTCCCAACACTTTTTTTTATCCCCTTCACTGGGAGCTGGTTTGGGAACTGCAACCGGGAAGTATAGGAAGAGGGGAGGCCAAGATGGTGGGGTAGGAAGACTCTGAGCTCGCCTGCTCCCACGGGAACATCCAAATCACAACTATTTACAGAGCAACTATGGATGAGAATGACCTGAAGACTAGCAGAAAAGATCTACAACTAAAGATATAAAGAAGGAGCCACAATAAGATGGTAGGAGGAGCAAAGGCACAATGTAGTCAAGACTCACACCCCCAGGTAAGTGACCCGCAAACAGGAGGATAATCACAATTGTAAATGTCCTCCCGAAGGAGCCAGGGGTCCAAGCCCCACATTGGGCTCCCCAGCCCGGGGGTCCTGCACTGGGAAGACGAGCCTGCAGAACACCTGGCTTTGAAGGCCAGGAGGGCGTACTTTCAGGAGGGCCAGAGGGCTGCAGGAAACAGAGACTTCACTCTGAAAAGGAGCTCACACGCTCTGAGACCCAGGGCAGAAGCAGTCATTTAAAAGGAGCCTGGGGCTTCCCTGGTGGCGCAGTGGTTGGGAGTCCGCCTGCCGATGCAGGGGACACGGGTTCGTGCCCCGATCTGGGAAGATCTCACATGCCGCGGAGCGGCTGGGCCCGTGAGCCATGGCCACTGAGCCTGCGTGTTTGGAGCCTGTGCTCCGCAACGGGAGAGGCCACAACAGTGAGAGGCACGCGTACCGCAAAAAAAAAAAAAAAAAAAAATGGAGCCTGGTCAGACCCACCTGCTGATCTTGGAGAGCCTCCTGGAGAGGCAGGGGCCAATTAAAACTCACCCTGGGGACACAGAGGCTGGCAGCAGCCTTTTGCGGAGCTCGGAACTCATTCTACCGTAAGGACACAGGTGCTGGCTGGCACCGTTTTGGAGTCCTTCCTCCAGCTTTTTAGCAGCTGGGACCCATCCCCGTCCACCAGCTGGTCTGCACCAGTTCTGGGAAGCCCCCAGGCCAAGCAGCCAGCAGGCTGTCAGCTGCCATAGGTCCCTGTGAGCCTACCTAGGGACCCCGCCTTGCCCACCACCGAGCCAACACTAGCCACAGACCAGCCTCACCCACCAGCAGGTGGGCAACAGCTCCAGGACCCACCTGGGGCCCTGCCTACCTGGGGGTACCATTCACAGAGCACACATTGTAGATCTGTATATTTATTACATCAATTTTCCAACAGATAGAAGTAAAGTGTCTTGAGAAAAGATTTCTTTTATTAATCTGCACAATGGTGTAGCGCTGGCAAGCACTGGTCCTGCTCTGTCCTGAGAAGAAGAAAAAGCAACTCTGGGGCTGGGGGGAAGGGGAAAAAAAGGCTTATCACAAAGAAGGCTGGTTCTCATGAAGAGTTCCTTAACCACCTGCTCAAGGAACTCAGCTTAAGGATGTTTAAAAGAACAGTTATCACTTGAAGATACCAAGTAGACTAGCAAGTTAAGTCACCCCCTTATTCTGAAATTTTGACTTGATGGTCTTAATTTTCACAACATTTTACAATTTGTTTTAGTCTTGGGAGATTTGGAGCAATTCCTATGAAAATCCAGCTGAAGTAATTGCCGGATGAGAAACAGTGACAAGGTAAAGTCTTTTTTTTTAAATAGATTTATTTTATTTATTTTATTTTTGGCTGTGTTGGGTCTTTGTTGCTGTGCACAGGCTTTCTCTAGTTGAGACGAGGGGGTGGCTACTCTTCGTTGTGGCGCACGGGCTTCTCTTTGCGGTGGCTTCTCTTGTTGCAGAGCACGGGCTTTAGGCGCGTGGGCTTCAGTAGTTGTGGCATGCGGGCTCTAGAGCGCAGGCTCAGTAGTTGTGGCGCACGAACTTAGTTGCTCCGTGGCATGTGGGATCTTCCCAGACCAGGGCTCGAACCCGTTTCCCCTGCATTGGCAGGTGGGTTCTTAACCACTGCGCCACCAGGGAAGCCCCAAGGTAAAGTCTTGCTTGTGTTTTTTGCTTCCTTTCCACCCTCCAGGGCTGCCTTAGCTGGGCTCAAATCCTGAGCCATATTCAGGAAAAAGTTCTGTTATCTACAGGAGGGAAAAAAATGACTGCCCATCCATTTAACCTCTATATTACTCTGCCTCATGTGTGTTCTGTAAGATCTGTAAAAAGAATGGTGTCCAGCTTGCATCTCTGGAGTAAAACTACTTACTGTGGACATACCCAGTGCACAAATTACACAGGGAACTATAGTCAATATCTTGAAATAACGTATAATGGAAAAGAAGCTGAAAAAGAATACATATGTTCACTTTGTTGTACATTTGAAACTAACACAATATTGTAAGTTAACTACACTTCAATAAAAAAAAAATTTTTTTAAAGGGAGCCCTACCTATGCTCATCTATGCTGGATGATTATGGTCCCCAATATGTGAAATATTTTAAAGTTTGGTATAGATAAACAGAAATAATCTCAAACTGTAGTTTTCCTTCGATAGATCTTGAAACATCTAAGGAAAATCATGGAATGGAATCATGCCTTTTTTGCCTATATGGATTGATGGTGTGTGTGTGTGTGTGTGTGTGTGTAGTTGGGGGAGATGAAACTTACTACCAAATACCCAAGATCTCATTGAGGACCTCAAGGAAAAAATCTCAGTGGACACCTCCTCAAGTAATTGTAAAATCCTTCTGGAAAATGGCCCCCAAGACTGTCCTCTGGTCTCCACCCCACCCTACACTTGACAGGAGTAAAAGTCTGCTCAGTTAGTCTTCTCTCTTCCTCTGCTCTCCAGGTCCCCTAGACCCTCTCTGTTCTGAATCCTCAGGAGCCTCCCAGTAACCCATCCCCTGAGACTCTGTGATCCCATACATCAGGTTGCATCAGAATAAGGTTAAGCCTTCAAGGCATTATCTCTAAAATCTTGAAACAGTTAGGAAGATCCACTCTGGAAATAATGGACTCAGTATCTGGGACATTTGATCTTCATAGCTGAAAACTGGAAAGAGTCAACGTGAAGTAGCTCTATCCCCAGAATAAGCCTAGATTGCAAAAGGCAGAGGATAGAGCAATGGCTTGTATCAAAGAATCTGAATCTAGCAAGCAGCATTGGTCCTGAGATTTGAATAAGTATAACTGGAAGCAACTTGGCCTTTACATGTGAAGTAATTTTGTTTTATGGATTTAAAAAATATTTCCACAGGAGCTTAGATATAGATATAATATTAACATACCTTATAATTATAGGATATTAAAGGCAGAATTGGTTTGCCCAGCAGGGACTCATGCATTTGAATTTTACACATACCATTCATTTAGTCACTGATGATGAACCAAATGGTGGCTTAAATGAAATTTATACACAGAACTTTGGCGATTCAGTGGCTGACTTTTTCCCTCCTATCTGTTAAGGGACTTTTGTTTTCCTCTGAAGTAAAACTTAAAATCTTCTAAAACCTGAGAATGGTCACCATAAGAATATGAACAACCTCAAATTGAAAAAGAACAAACAATCGCACATTAGGTAAGTGTTTCTATAACATGTAGAAATGAAGGATCGTGAATGACTGTAGACCAAAATAAGTTGACAATACATCCATAATGAGATGTATTCTAAGGACAAAAACAAGTGAAAGAAAATTTCGAACTTCATCCTATCATCTTTTAGTTTGTATTAATGGTGTTATTGTTTTGGAGTTATTTTCTTTTTATTGTTAGGTAAAAACTAATCAGCAATAATATTTGTTAAAAATCAAGATTTTTTTCCAGCATAAAAGAAATGGAGGTACAATTATAGAAAATAATTTAAGTAATAGCACAATAGTGTTAGAACTGAATGAGAAAAATCAATATAAACTCACGCGTTAAGAGGAAAAAAGTGTGTCTTTACTAGAAGTATCCACTAAAATTGTTTTCTAACAATGCCATCCCAGGTGGAATACAATGACTATGTATGTTTAGTATACATATTATGGTTTATAATACCATATTTCCACAAAAACAAACCAGGACTCCTTGGAAAGATAGCCAATTCCATGTCTGGGTCTAGAAAGATGTAAGGCAGAAGACAGGAAAACTTTCCAAGAACAATCTGCATAGGTGCTTTAAAAAAAATGTTTTTTTCATTTTGATAGAATTTCTGTCTTACAGAGAAGTTGCAATGTTATTACAAAGAATTCCTGAATGCTCTTCGTTCAGATTTCCCAAATTTTAACATTTTAATGCATTTGTTTCATTTTTTTCTCCCTCAATATATATTCTGAAATATTTGAAAATAAATTGCAGGCATGCTAGCCATTACCACTAAATACCTTAGTACATTCTTTTATATAATCACACAACAATAATCAAAATCAGGAAATTAACACTGATATAATTCTTATCTAATATCAGATCTTATTCCAATACAGCAAATTATTCCAATAATGTCTTTTATAACAAATGAAAATCTTGGATCATGCATTGCATTCAATTATCATGTCTTTTAAGTCTCCATTAATCTGAAATAGTTCCTCAGATCGCCTGTGTTTTATGACACTAACATTTTTGAAGCACACAGGCCAGCTATTTTGTAGAATGTCTTTCAGTTTGGATTTGTCTGACATTGTCTAACCATTAGATTAGGATTATTTGTCTTTGTCAGGAATATCACTCAAGTGTTGCTGTGTTCTCACTGCCTCACACCAGGAGATACATGATGTTGATTTGTCCCTTTACTAATGATGTTGACTTTGGCCAGTTGCTTAAAGTGGTGTGATAAAGGTTCTTTTCTGTATATTTCTTCTATATGTTTCAGTTTGCTTTGTTGGGGGTTATAAAGGAGACAACTAAGTCATATTTGTTAGCAACTAAAAGTAAAAACATCAGAAAGTATTTCAGCAGAGATTATATTTGAGAAACTATTATATCAATATACACTGGGAAAGCACTTAAATGAATATAAAGGATTGTTATTATTTTTAATAATTATTCTACTTTTAACATTTCCTAAGAAAAAAGTTATTTAATATGTGAAAGGGTAAGCCACTCAGCTTTTTTATCTGGATTTTTGTCAAGTAAAACAATCACATAAAAGTAGTATCAATCCAAAGTCAAATGCCCTAGAACTCTTGATGAAGGATGACTTCTATGTTTCTCAAAGTCTTATGATCTCAGCTCATTCTCCTACACTTGGATAAATTACCTAGAGTCTCCACGTTTTAACTTCTTCTTCTAGAAAAGAGGGGGGGGGAGAGAGAGAAACCCTTAGTTTCCAGAATAGTTGGGAGGAACATATATAAAGTACAAGGCACTTATAGTAATGCATAATGCTTGGCAAGTCACTGTGAAAAAGAAGACATATTATTGTGGAAGTTGTCCCTATCCTTATGCCCTGTGGGTCCCCATGAGATAGGTAGGAAGCATTTGTTATTATCTCCATTTTAGATGTGGTAACTGTCTCCAAGATGACCTAAATCAAACTAGATGTGGGGCTGGTGCCTGCTTTTGGGTTACTATTTTATTGTTGTTTCTTCTACATTATGGCCATGACCTTGTGTTTATGCTTAAAGAATTCGTTTCACATTTAATGCATATACAGTTTTGCTTACACTTTTCATAGATTTCATGCAGATCAAAAAGTGATCATGCAGGGAATTCCCTGGCTGTCCAGTGGTTAGGACTTGGTGCTTTCACTGCTGTGGCCCAGGTTCAATCCCTGGTCAGGGAACTAAAATCCCACAAGCTATGCAGTGCGGGCAAAAAAAAAAAAAAAAGATCATGCAAAAGATAATAATAGCCTCTATTTAGTATCAATTAAATCATTTTGTTCACTTATCTCTTTTGTTGAAAAGAAAGTTCTCAATAGAATGAAAGGTGACCTGAGTATGACTGCAAAACCAAGTCATATATCAGTGTTGGAGGCAACAGCTGCAAACATTTCTCTAATCTGAATTCAGGGGCATTCTCACCAATCATGCTGGCAGAAAGCAAAGCAACATTGCTTTTACCAAGAGCAACCTTCCATCTGACTAGTAACCATAAAAACATGTGATACATTCTGCTGAAAATATATTACCTTGAAACCTCACCCAGGAAAGACCAATAAGTCTGTTTCTGTGGTATTCAGTTTTCTAATTGCAACTTGGCTTTTATCAAACTGTTTGTCAGATCTAGATCTTTAGCTAATAAATACAGTTGCCAAAATGTGAAGAAAAAATTATTAGTTTTCTTTGGTTGGCCATATTCTTTGGTTTGGTGTTATATAATCCAGAAATGAAAGAGAATCAGAACACTGCTAAATAGTTAAACAACTTCAATTGCTTAATAATTTGAAAAAGGTCCAATTAGTAGGAAAAAATGCTAATAGGAGGCTCCCAAGACAGTGTCTATTCCTGGAACTTTCCCCACCTCAGGGAACCCAGGAGAAGGGTAGCAAATCCACCCAAGCATAACCACCTCATTCCTATCCCCCAGATCATATTCTCCCCCTTACCCACCCACCACCTTTCTCTCTCTCTCTCTCTCTCTCTCCCTCTCCCTCTCTCTCTCCTTTCTGTTTCCCAACTAATACCTTTTTTGTGAAAACAATCTAACATTAATTTAAAAAGTGAAGACTTGATGCTGACAATCTTAAAACAAATTTTGAGAGAAAACCTCTTTGGTCTTCTTCTTATATGTAAATGCAGATAATATTGTGATGGTTTTGTTCTTCTTTACCAAACTGTAAAATGGGTAAAGTTTCGTTTCATTTCCTCCCTCTCAAAAATATGTTTTCCATTTGACCTTGATGATTATGGGTATTCAGGTTGTGTAGATGTTTTTAGTCAATTGTGAAAGCACTCAGACAAACCCATTCCAGATCCAGGAAGCCTAGAGAGTTCCAAATAAGATGACTAAGATTAATCCAAAGAAATCTACACTGAGACACATTACAATTAAATTGTCAAAAGTTAGAGACAGGGAGAGAACCTTAAAAGCAGCAAGAGAAAGACAGCTCATATGTACAAGGGAATCAAGTTTTTTAGCAGAAACTTTGCAGGCCAGAAGGGAGTGGCACACTATATTCAGAGTGTTGAAAAAAAGAAACTGCCAACCAAGAATACTATAATCAGCAAAATGTTTTTCATGCTTTTTTCAAAAGTGCAGAAGAGATAGACTTTCCCAGATAAACAAAAGCTGAGGAAGTTCATCACCATTAGACCTGCCTTACAAGAAATACTAATGGGAGTTCTTCAAGTTGAAATAAAAAGATGTTAAGGGCTTCCCTGGTGGCGCAGTGGTTGAGACTCCTCCTGCCGATGCAGGGGACACGGGTTCGTGCCCTGGTCTGGGAAGATCCCACATGCTGTGGAGTGGCTAGGCCCATGAGCCATGGCTGCTGAGCCTGTGAGTCTGGAGCCTGTGCTCCACAACGGGAGAGGCCACAACAGTGAGAGGCCCATGTACCGCAAAAAAAAAAAAAAAAAAAAAAAAAAAAAAGATGTTAAACAGCAACATGATAGCATAAGAAAGTATAAAATTTTTGATAAAGATAAATATATGGATAAATACAGAATATTGTAATGATGGTGGGTAAGTCACTTCTAATTCAGCTTAAAAGTTAAAAGACAAAAGTATTAAAAACAATTATAACTTTAAAGATGTTAATGGGTACCCAGTACAAATAGATATAAATTGTGACATAACAAAGTGCATGTGGTAGAGGGAGAAGTAAAAGTGTAGAGTTTTTATATGTGATTGAAAATAAGTTCTCATCAGCTTAAAATAGACTTATAACTATAGGAAAATTTATGTAAGCCCTATGGTAACTACAAAGAAAATACCTATAGAAGTTACACAAGAGAAAAAGAGAAAGAAATCAAAGCATATTAATATAAAAAATAAATGAAACATGAAGACAGCAAGAGAAAAAAAGAGATGAACAGAGTACAATACAAACAGAAAACAGCAAAATGGCGATATTAAATCCTTCTCTAACAGTAATTACATTAAATGTAAGTGAATTAAACTCCCTAATCAAAAGACACAGAGTGGCTGAATGGATTTAAAAAACAAGGTCCAACTATGTATTATCAACAAGGAACTCACTTTGGATCAAAAGACAGACAGACTGAAAGTGAAGAGTTGCAAAAAGATAGTCCATGAAAATTGTAACCAGAAAACAGCATGAGTGGCTACACTTTTATCAGACAAAATAGACACTAAGTCAAAAACTGTCACAAGAGACAAAGAAGGATGTTATATAATGATAAAAGATCAATTCAACAGGAAGACACAACAATGATAAATATATATCCATTCAACATCAGAGCACCTATATATATGAAGAAAACATTGACAGAACTAGAGAAGAAATAGACAGCAATACAATAATATTAGGAGATTTATTACCTCACTTTTTTTTTTTTTTAATTTTTTTTTTTTTGCGGTATGCAGGCCTCTCACTGTTGTGGCCTCTGCCGTTGCAGAGCACAGGCTCCGGACATGCAGGCTCAGTTGCCGTGGCTCACGGGCCCAGCCGCTCCACGGCATGTGGGATCTTCCTGAACCGGAGCACGAACCCGTGTCCCCTGCATCGGCAGGCGGACTCCCAACCACTGCGCCACCAGGGAAGCCCATATTACCTCACTTTTAATAATGGCTAGAACAGCTAGACAGAAAATCAACAAAGAAACAGTGGACTTGAAGAACACTACAGAGCAAATAGACTTAACAGATGGATATAGAACATCCCTCCCACCCAAAAGCAGCTGTATATGCATTCTTCTCAAGTGTTCACAAAACATTCTCAAGAATAAATCTCATATTAGTCACAAAACAAGCAGACAACTTATCTGATTCCACAGGTTCACAGCTGGAGAGGAATTTTGCTTCAGGATGAATCATACCTCGTCTCACGCATACTTGATTTAGATATTTAGATGAGATTTGGAACTTAGAGTTGATGCTTAGAGTCAAGACTTTGGGGCTATTGGGACTGGGGGTGTGTGTGAATGTATTTTGCATGTAAAAGAACATGAATTGAAGGAGACAGGATATTATGAGCTGGATTGTGTGCCCCCCCCCCAATTCATATGTTGAAGTCCTAACACCTAACACCTAGTGCCTCAGAATGTAACTGTATATGGAGATAGGGCTTTTAAAGATTAAGTTAAAATGAGGCCATCAGACTGTGCCCTAATTCAATCTGACTGGTGTCCCTATGAGAAGAGAAAATTTAGATGCACAGAGACACCAGAGATGTGTATGCACAGAGGAAAGACCATGTGAGGACACAGCAAAAAGGCGGCCATCTGCAAACCCAGGAGAGAAGACTCAGAAAAAAATCAAACCTGCCAACATCTTGATCTTTGAGTTCTAGTCTCCAGAACTGTGAGGAAATAAATTTCTATTGTTTAAGCCACCCAGTCCATGGTGTTTTGTTAAGGTAGCCCTGGTGGACTAATACAGGAGTCCACTGTTGACCACTGTCTCACCAGTTGACCTTAGCAGGACCCTCCTGCTCTCCAGGCTCTGGATTCCACACCTGAAAATGACAGTTCAGATTAGATGGTATATGAAAGTCCCATATGTTTTTATGGTCAACCATTCCAGAATTATCATTGATTTTGATCTGACAGATTTTACTGTGAGAGGATAATCCCTAGAACAGGTGTGCTTTTGTTTTTTAACTTCCCATTGTTCCTCATCTCTAAAAGAGGGGAGGTTATAATTAGGCACAGGTGCCTCAGCATCTGTACTAGTTTGCCAGGGCTGCTACAACAGAGTGTCACAAAGTAGGTAGCAAAAACAACAGAAATTTTTTGTCTCACAGTTCTGGAGGCTGGATGTCTGAGGTGTCAGCAGGGTTGGCTCCTTCTGAGAGCTGTGAGAAAGAATCTGCTGCTGCCTCTACCCTAGCTTCTGGTGTTTTGCAGGCCACCTTTGGCATTCCTTGGTGTACAGAAGCATCATCCCGATCTCTGGTCTCTGCCTTTGTCTTCACGTCTTCACTCTTCTGTGTGCATGTCTGTGACCAAATGCCCTGAGCACTAGTCATATTGGATTAGGGCCCACCCTAGTGACCTTATATTAACTTAATTACCTCTGTAGAGACCCTGTCTCCAAATAAGGTCACATTCTGAGGTGCTGGGTATTAGGACTCCCCCATAGGAACTTGTGGGGGACACAGTTCAACCCATAAATAACAGCATCCCTAAAGGCTCACCTCCCACCTTCCAAAGAAACGATCACAGCAATCTTCCAGGTCAGCCTCCTGTCATAGTTCGTCTCACACCCACATGCTCATCCTGGGTTCTCTTGTCTGCTGCTTTGTGTCTATTACCTGGTTCTCTCTCTCTGGAAGCTCCAGAGCTGACAACAACTTAGAGAATCTGTTTGATAATCACCTTCACCTTCCATTGGACGTTACAACAGTGTAGGTGCATATTTTCCCAGCCTCCCTTAGATCCATATTCTCAAGCCCATGACCACGCCCATTTTCAAAAACCCATGCGGGCCAAAAATCCCCACCTGAGTCAAAACCCTAGATCCCACCCCCCAACCCTACAGTCTCCTGAGAGGGGAGTGTGAACAAGAAAACTCACAGATCCTGAGATGGTAGATTAAAAATGATCTCTAAAACAATAAGCAGAAGAAGAAAAAGGGCAATAGGGCAAGGAGTACCACCCCAATTTGTAAAAACATTTATTTTGCCACACCCCATCTCCTTCCTAGCAGACTGCTTTCATGTTCTCAGAACTTTTGCAGGTCAACAGCAGCCTCCCTGCTTTCGTAAACAGTAAGAAGTGAAACCCAGGACCAGGCAAGAAGACCAATTCACATGCTCTCAACCCTTTGGAAACCCTGGTTTAAGAATTAATTCACTCCACTGGGAAAGCACAATTATCATTTGTCACTTAAGGATGTTGGTACGCTGAAGGAGAGTAATTAAATAACATATGTTAAAAAGATGATTCCTTAAAAAAAACTGATCCCTACAGAAATGTTCCTTGAGCCTCGGTGTACACAATTAGAAATGGCATTTTCCACAGCCAGCACTGAGGTTGCCATGGTAAGAACAATTTTTTAGAGCTACCTAGGAAAAAAAAATCAGAAACATGTACAGTTTGTTATGTTCTAAACACTAGCATAGAGATGTTTTTCTTTTTCTAAAAAGGCGAATTTAATGGAAGATAAAACTTTCTATTCTAGAAACTTTCTATTCAATTCTAGACCATGATTCCCCACAAAGCTTCCTATTTCAAGGAGAACTGTAAACATATTTGAATGCTGCATTGTATGAAATGTCAGTAAGGGAGCGGCTAGGTTCCTTGAGTATGTCCTGAGGTGCTGGAGAAAACACCACCTCCCTGTCAGGGTTGTTCCAGACACGTGCAGTCATTGGCTATCTCCTTTTCCCTTGGCCCTTGTGTCTGTTACGTGTTATCTCTATTTCATGCTGGGCTGAGCTGGTCTCACAGTTTAACGCCTCTCAACTCTTTGAAATTGCTAAAGAGAATTCACTTACACAAAAGTATGTAGACTTTCTGAAAATGTCAAAGGGTAAATGAAGAAGACAGTTTCGCATTGCACAACTCCCCTCTCTTCCCATCCCAATTTTTTTAAAAAAATCTCTATTTGGTACTTTTTTCTCTAATGTTTCTTCTTTGGCTGTTTTAGCGACTAAAAACAGGCTACCTGTACACACTGCTCACTGGCCCAGGCTTACCATCCACACTTTCTGTTTCTCCCAAATCCCTCCTCACCATGTCCCTCCTCCCTTCTATTTTGCTGAAGAATTCAGTCTGTCTTTACTCCTAAATCCAGAGTTGCACAATCCAAACCATTACGAGATTCAGGAAAAGCCCTCTGTTATGTAAGGATAGAAACACCCCATGTTAGGGACTATGTACTCTCCCCAGCCCATGGTAGGCCCTCAAAAGCCTAGGGTTAGTATAACTCTCATCCTGTCCTTGAAATTCAGCCTCTTCTCACTTCTTCAGCTGTTTTCCTACCTTACAACGTTCCCTGCAGCTCCTGGAATGAAAGACTGCTAAAAGCTTAAAGCTGAGAAAGACTTCAGAAGCAAATTTCACGCTCTCATTTGACAGAGAAGATCAGTAAAACCCAGAGAAGGAAGGAGATTTACTTGCCCAGGTCACAGGGGAATGATAGTGACAGAACTGTGATTATAGCCCAGATCTCCAGGTTCCTCACATCTCCCAACACTCTTTCCACAGCATCAGTGACATTCAAAATATTTTTGACCACAACCTGCAGTCACAAATACACTTTACATTAGATCCCTGAATATCCATATGTGTGTAAATATATGATGTAAGATGCTTAGCCATACTACATGTGATGCATGTCGATATTTTCTATTTTGTTCTATTGAACCTCACTTTTTACTTTTTTGTCTTTTATTTTTTAACATCGAGTATAATTGCTTTACAATGGTGTGTTAGTTTCTGCTGTATCACAAAGTGAATCAGCTATACATATACATATATCCCCATATTCCCTCCCTCTTGCGTCTCCATCCCACCCTCCCTATCCCACCCCTCTAGGTGGTCGCAAAGCACCGAGCTGACCTCCCTGTGCTATGTGGCTGCTTCCCACTAGCTATCTACTTTACATTTGGTAGTGTATATATGTCAATGCTACTCTCTCACTTCGTCCCAGTTTACCCTTCTCCCTCCCCATGTCCTCAAGTCCAATCTCTACGTCTGCATCTTTATTCCTATCCTGCCCCTAGGTTCCTCAGAACCTTTTTTTTTTTTTTTAGATTCCATATATATGTGTTAGCATACAGTATTTGTTTTTCTCCTTCTGATTTACTTCACTCTGCATGTCAGACTCTAGGTCCATCCACCTCACTACAAATAACTCGATTTCATTTCTTTTTATGGCCGAGTAATATTCCATTATATATATGTGCCACATCTTCTTTATCCATTCATCCGATGATGGACACTTAGGTTGCTTCCATGTCCTGGCTATTGTAAATAGTGCTGCAATGAACATTGTGGTACATGACCCTTTTGAATTATGCCTTGCTCCAGGTATATGCCCAATAGTGGGATTGCTGGGTCATATGGTAGTTCTATTTGTAGTTTTTTAAGGAACCTCTATACTGTTCTCCATAATGGCTCTATCAATTTACATTCCCACCAACAGTGGAAGAGGGTTCCCTTTTCTCCGCACCCTCTCCAGCAATTATTGTTTGTAGACTTCTTGATGATGGCCATTCTGACTGGTGTGAGGTGATACCTCATTGTAGTTTTGATTTGCATTTCTCTAATGATTAGTGATGTTGAGCATCCTTTCATGTGTTTGTTGGAAATCTGTATATCTTCTTTGGAGAAATGTCTATTTAGGTCTTCTGCCTATTTTGGGGTTGGGTTGTTTGTTTTTTTGATATGGAGCTGCATGAGCTGCTTGTATATTTTGGAAATTAATCCATTGTCAGTTGCTTCATTTGCAAGTATTTTCTCCCATTCTGAGTGTTGTCTTTTCATCTTGTTTATGGTTTCCTTTGCTGTGCAAAAGCTTTGAAGTTTCATTATGTCCCATTTGTTTATTTTTGGTTTTATTTCCCTTTCCCTAGGAGCTGGGTCAAAAAGGATCTTGCTGTGATTTATGTCATAGAGTGTTCTGCCTATGTTTTCCTCTAAGAGTTTTATAGTGTCTGGCCTTACATTTAGGTCTCTAATCCATTTTGAGTTTATTTTTGTGTGTGGTGTTAGGGAGTGTTCTAATTTCATTCTTTTACATGTAGCTGTCCAGTTTTCCCACCACCACTTATTGAAGAGGCTGTCTTTTCTCCATTGTATATTCTTGCCTCCTTTATCAAAAATAAGTTGACCATATGTGCGTGGGTTTGTCTCTGGGCTTTCTATCCTGTTCCATTGATCTATATTTCTGTTTTTGTGTCAGTACCATACTGTCTTGATTACTGTAGCTTTGTAGTATAGTCTGAAACCAGGGAGCCTGATTCCTCAAGCTCCGTTTTTCTTTCCCAAGATTACTCTGGCTATTCGGGGTCTTTTGTGTTTTCATACAAATTGTGAAATTTTTTGTTCTAGTTCTGTGAAAAATGCCATTGGTAGTTTGATAGGGATTGCATTCAATCTATAGATTGCTTTGGGTAGTATAGTCATTTTCACAATGTTGATTCTTCCAATCCAAGAACATGGTATATCTCTCCATCTGTTGGTATTACCTTTAGTTTCTTTCATCAGTGTCTTATAGTTTTCTGCATACAGGTCTTTTGTCTGCTTAGGTAGGTTTATTCCTAGGTATTTTATTCTTTTTGTTGCAGTGGTAAATGGGAGTGTTTCCTTAATTTCTCTGTCAGATTTTTCATCATTAGTGTATAGGAATGCAAGAGAGTACTTTGCATTAATTTTGTATCCTGCTACTTTACCAAATTCATTGATTAGCTCTAGTAGTTTTCTGGTAGCATCTTTAGGATTCTCTATGTATAGTGTCATTTCATCTGCAAAGAGTTACAGCTTTCCTTCATCTTTTCTGATATGGATTCCTTTTGTTTCTTTTTCTTCTCTGATTGCTGTGGCTAAAACTTCCAAAACTACATTGAATAATAGTGGTGACAGTCAGCAACCTTGTCTTGTTCCTGATCTTAGTGGAAATGGTTTCAGTTTTTCACCATTGAGAACGATGTTGGCTGTGGGTTTGTCATATATGGCTTTTATTATGTTAGGGTTAAGTTCCCTCTGTGCCTACTTTCTGGAGGGTTTTTATCATAAATGGGTGTTGAATTTTGTTGAAAGATTTTTCTGGATCTATTGAGATGATCATATGGTTTTTCTCCTTCAGTTTGTTAATATGGTGTATCACATTGAACAATTTGTGCATACTGAAGAATCCTTGCATTACTGGGATAAACCCCACTTGATCATGGTGTATGATCCGTTTAATGTGCTGTTGGATTCTGTTTGCTAGTACTTTGTTGAGGATTTTTGCATCTATGTTAATCAGTGATATTGGCCTGTAGTTTTCTATTTTTGTGAGATCTTTTTCTGGTTTTGGTATCAGGGTGATGCTGGCCTTGTAGAATGAGTTTGGGAGTGTTCCTCCCTCTGCTATATTTTGGAAGAGTTTGAGAAGGATAGGTGTTAGGTCTTCTCTAAATGTTTGATAGAATTTGCCTGTGAAGCCATCTGGTCCTGGGCTTTTGTTTATTGGAAGATTTTTAATCACAGTCTCAATTTCAGTGCTTGTGCTTGGTCTGTTTATATTTTCTTTTTCTTCCTGGTTCAGTCTCAGAAGGTTGTGCTTTTCTAAGAATTTGTCCATTTCTTCCAGGTTGTCCATTTTATTGGCATATAGTTGCTTGTAGTAATCTCTCACGATCCTTTGTATTTCTGCAGTGTCAGTTGTTACTTTTTCTTTTTCAGTTCTAATTCTATTGATTTGAGTCTTTTCCTCTTTTTTTCTTGATGAGTCTGGCTAATGGTTTATCAATTTGTTTATCTTCTCCAAGAACCAACTTTTAGTTTTCTTGATCTTTGCTTTCATTTCCTTCATTTCTTTTCATTTATTTCTGATCTGATCTTTATGATTTCTTTCCTTCTGCTAACTTTGGGTGTTTTTTGTTCTTCTTCCTCTAATTGCCTTAGGTGCAAGGTTAGGTTCTTTATTTGAGATTTTTCTTGTTTCTTGAGGTAGGATTGTATTGCTATAAACTTCCCTATTAGAACTACTTTTGCTGCATCCCATAGGTTTTGGGTCATCGTGCTTTCATTGTCAGTTATTTCTAGGTATTTTTTGATTTCCTCCTTGATTTCTTCAGTGTTTTCTTGGTTATTTAGAAGCGTATTTTTTAGCCTCCATGTGTTTGTATTTTTTACAGATTTTTTCCTGTAATTGATATCTAGTCTCATAGTGTTGTGGTTGGAAAAGATACTTGATACAATTTCAATTTTCTTAAATTTACCAAGGCTTGATTTGTGACCCAAGATATGATCTATCCTGGAGAATGTTCCATGAGCACTTGAGAAGAAAGTGTATTCTGTTGTTTTTGGATGGAATGTCCTATAAATATCAATTAAGTCCTTCTTGTTTAATGTATCATTTAAAGCTTGTGTTTCCTTATTTATTTCCATTTTGGATGATCTGTCCACTGGTGAAAGTGGGGTGTTAAAGTCCCCTACTATGAATGTGTTGCTGTCGAGTTCCCCTTTTATGGCTCTTAGTATTTGCCTTATGTATTGAGGTGCTCCTATGTTGGGTGCATAGATATTTACAATTGTTATATCTTCTTCTTGGATTGATCCCTTGATCATTATGTAGTGTCCTTCTTTGTCTCTTGTAATAGTCTTTATTTTAAAGTCTATTTTGTCTGATATGAGAATTGCTACTCCAGCTTTCTTTTGATTTCCATGTGCATGGAATATCTTTTTCCAACCCCTCACTTTCAGTCTGTATGTGTCCCTAGGTCTGAAGTGGGTCTCTTGTGGACAGCATATGTATGGGTCTTGTTTTTGTATCCATTCAGCCAGTCTATGTTTTTTGGTTGGAGAATTTAATCCATTTACATTTAAGGTAATTATTGATATGTATGTTCCTATTACCATTTTCATAATTATTTTGGTTTGTTATTGTAGGTCTTTTCCTTCTCTTGTGTTTCCTGCCCAGAGTAGTTCCTTTAGCATTTGTTGTAGAGCTGGTTTGGTGGTGCTGAACTCTCTCAGCTTTTGCTTGTCTGTAAAGGTTTTAATTTCTCCATCAAATCTGAATGAGATCCTTGCTGGGTAGAGTAATCTTGGTTGTAGGTTTTTCCCTTTCATCACTTTAATTACGTCCTGCCACTCCCTTCTGGCTTGCAGAGTTTCTGCTGAGAGATCAGCTGTTAACCTTATGGGGATTCCCTTGTGTGTTATTTGTTGCTTTTCCCTTGCTGCTTTTAATATTTTTTCTTTGTATTTAATTTTTGATAGTTTGATTAATATGCGTCCTTGGATTTATCCTATATGGGACTCTCTGCGCTTTCTGGAGTTGACTGACTATTTCCTTTCCTTTGTTAGGGAAGTTTTCAACTATAATCTCTTCAAATATTTTCTCAGTCCCTTTCTTTTTCTCTTCTTCTTCTGGGACTCCTATAATTCGAATGTTGGTACGTTTAATGTTGTCCCAGAGGTCTCTGAGACTGTCCTCAATTCTTTTCATTCTTCTTTCTTTATTCTTCTCTGTGGTAGTTATTTCCACTATTTTATCTTCCGTGTCACTTATCTGTTCTTCTGCCTCAGTTATTCTGCTATTGATCCCATCTAGAGAATTTTTAATTTCATTTATTGTGTTGTTCATCCTTGTTTGTTTACTCTTTAATTTTTCTCTGTCTTTGTTAAACGTTTCTTGTGTTTTCTCCATTCTATTTCCAAGATTTTTGGATCATCTTTACTATCATTACTCTGAATTCGTTTTCAGTAGACTGCCTACTTCCTCTTCATTTGTTTGGTCTGGTGGGGTTTTACCTTGCTCCTTCATCTGCTGTGTATTTTTCTTTCTTCTTATTTTGCTTAAGTTACTGTGTTTGGTGTCTCCTTTTCACAGGCTGCAGGTTCATTGTTCCCACTGTTTTTGGTGTCTGCCCCCAGTGGGTAAAGTTGGTTGAGTGGGTTGTGTAAGCTTCCTGGTGGAGGAGACTGGTGTCTGTGTTCTGATGGATGAGGCTGGATCTTGTCTTCCTGGGACAGTTCCGCATCCAGTGGTGTGTTTTGGGGTGTCTGTGACCTTATTATGATTTTAGGCAGCCTCTCTGCTAATGGGTGGGGTTGTGTTCCTGTCTTGCTAGTTGTTTGGCATGGGTATCAAGCACTGTAGCTTGCTGGTCAATGAGTGGAGCTGGGTCTTAGCGTTGAGAAAGAGATCTCCAGGAGAGCTCTCACTGATTGATATTACAAGGTGCCAGGAGGTCTCTGTTGGACCAATGTCCTGAACTCAGCTCTCCCACCTCAGAAGTTCAGGCCTGACACCTAGTCAGAGCACCAAGACCCTGTCAGCCACACAGCAGATGAGTGGTTTTTTACTGAGGATATTAAAGCACAGGAACCAACAGCCAGATGAAGAGATTAATAGCGTGAGGTTGAGAAATTTCAGTCCTCTTGGAGTTTGGAGCCCAGCATGGTGACATGTGGAGGCATTCTGCTTCACCAACCTGGAATCTCTCTGAAATCCCTCCTTTTGGATTTTAATGGTCGAATCTCACTTTTTAAAACGTTGATCCTAACTCTCCAACTTGATTTCAAACTCTAGTAGCGGTTGTAACAAAGAGATTGAAAAGTGCTGTACTAAACCCACGATCAATGTCATTTGAAGTGAGGGAAGTTTCCATAGAAAAGTTAAGGCTTGTGTTGGAACTCAATATATGGACTGAATAAGTCGAGATGAGCAGATGAGATAGAACAAGGATGAGGAAATGTGGTGGCTAAATAGACGTATGTAAACATCTCCTTAGATAAAACAATTTGAAGAAATGAAGAGAATAACTTAGGAAGCAGCATGTAGTAAATTCTAGTAACAAGTCTATCAATGACAATTAATAAAAGATGGAGGGAATAGTTCAAAAATAAAACAATTTTATACTATAGAGAAAATCTTATTTGTAAAAACTATGTACAACTGTATACAAATGAGATGAGTTACAACCACAGAATTTCATGTAATTCACAAACTTGTCATAGATTTAAAGCATGGAGCACTGCTTTCCTGTCTTCACTGACCTTGTCTGCAAAAGCAGCCTCCATCTTCCTCTTTTCCTCCCTATTCTAGACGAAGCCAAGATTTCTCTCAGCTGCCTATATCTCTTCGGATTAGGGTTCTTTAATGACAAGGTCTCAGGAGGGTCTTTCTTGGTTCAGAACTCTCTCTTTAGACATGTTCATCCCAGCACATGACTGCTGGACACTTCCCACAGAAATGTCCAACCAAGCCTTACTCTTAGCTCTGCACCCTTAGCCTCCAACTCCTCCTCCTGTACAGAGCCTCCAATCTGCAGCTTCTTTCCTTCCCCAGTCTCTAAATATGCTCCTCTTTTGTTCTTTTTTTTTTTTTTTTTTTTTTTGCGGTACGTGGGCCTCTCACTGTTGTGGCCTCTTCCGCCATGGAGCACTGGCTCCGGACGCGCAGGCTCAGCAGCCATGGTTCACGGGCCCAGCCGCTCCGCTGCATGTGGGATCTTCCCAGGCCGGGGCACGAACCCATGTCCCCTGCATCAGCAGGCAGACTCTCAACCACTGCGCCACCAGGGAAGCCCTCCTCTGTTGTTCTTGATGGTTCCCAATGGGCTGCATACACACCCTACTCCTCTTTTAATCCACTCATTTAACCCCTCTTGACTTTTGAGCTCCCAGAATTCATTAAAGGACTATGTTCCTTCACAGCTCACTACCCCATTCTAGATCCCTTGCATCGACTGCTTAGTTCAGCCTCCATTTTGGCCCATCTTCCTACCCCAGCCCTCATTAGGAGGCCCCTGGAAGGCCCAAAGCTCACATCTGCAAGCTCAGATTTAAAACTCATTTGACTGCCTCAACCTGTCTTTGGATATTCCAGCATTAATCCTGCCCTTAAAATGGTAGTAGACACTCTACAGCTTAACTCTGCCCAAGACATTTCTCCATCCTGATTAGAATTTAAGCCCCTTATAGAAGCAAGACAGGAGTCCTAAACTAAGGGCTGGGATATGAGGAAGCTCTGGTTTTGATAGCTTTTCTTTTTATTGACAGACAAAGTCCAATCTGGTCTGTTTAGCCAGAGTTTCCTTCCTCCCTCCTTCTCACTATGCTCCAGGTGCATCCTTCCCAGAGCTTTGAGCTCCATGGAGGAAAACCTTCTGACATAGATGAAGGGGAAGTTGCTGCTGGTGGTGGGGTGGGGGGCATGGAGTGGGAACAAGTCAGAGACTTACTGGTGTCCAGGGGGCCCATAGAAGGACCTTTCCATGTCTTTCTGGGGTCAGTGGCATAGAGATCCCTGCAGAAGCAAACCTAGGAGTTCTCAGAATGAAAGAATCCTAGAACCAGAATCAGGAGTAGAGAAAGAGCAGAGGGGACCACAGAACAAAAGCCCTAAGACTCTATAGCAGCCAGGTGGGAAAAATTCTGAACACATCTGTCTTTCCTTCATATGCCTTCCATCTAATCTCACCCCATCACTCCAGCTGAAATTGATTGTTGCATTTCTGCAACATTACCTCTGTACTAAACCACTTCTTTCACTTAAATTTTAATTACAGATATTTAGGTTTACATCTCAATGCCTATATATGTCCCTATGGCCATCAGGACCTGGGCCCATGCTATATATATAGCAGGGATGTAATCAGTGACTGTCGAATTGCAGCTATGACCCCATACGCATCCTGGGTTGGTGCTATACTTTACTCAGTGTCTCTGACATAGCCTAACCCACATTTCCCTAGATAATGCTCTTTCCAAGATGAAAGGAACCAAATTTCCCAAATAAGATTTATCAGTGATCTCTTTCTGGACATTTTCCATGATACATAACTCAAGGAATATTCTACCAAACCCAGAAATGTGATCACTCTGCCTTTTAGGAAACTTTACAGCATCATAAGTTTGTTAGGTAATGAGGTGAAAAGAGAATGTCGGATAACTATGATATTAAATGGAATTTATACACCTACCTAGACTATGCAAATGTTATTTCTAAGTGTACTTGCTTTACATTCTTCAATAGATAATGCCAATGCATTTGGTATACTATTTAGTGCTTACTATTTTTCTTATGAGTTTTTAATTCTCAAGCATATTTATAATTACTATTTGAAAGTCCTTATATATTTATTTAATTTCACTATTATTATTTTTAATTTTAGATTTTTCTCCTCCACATAACTTATATTTTCCATCTTCACATGTCTAGTAAATCTTTTATTGTATGTTAGATATTGTCAGTAATATTGTTGAGGGGGTCAACTTTGTTTTTAAAGAGTTATTTTGTTCTTGTGAGCACTTAATATTCCTGCAGATCAGCCTGAATTTTTTGAGATTGTTTTTAAGCTTTGTTATGGATGATCCGGAGTTCCATTTACTCTAGAGCTTGATTAGCCCTATTCCTAGGGCATCACATTTCTAGGGTCTCCACTGAATGCCCAGAGGGTACAGATGTCCCTTCATTCAGGGTAGTTGGAACAGAGACATTTTCCAGCCCTCTGGAAACTCTAGTAGCTGTTTAGCTCACAGTTCCCTGGTAGTTTTTCTTTCCTCAGTAGTTCTTCTTTGTCTAGCCTCATGAAGTTGCATCCAGGGAATGAGCCGATTAGTAGTAGGCAGAGACCAAGGGACCACTGTGCTGGTTTTTCCATGCAGCTCCCTTCTCCCTGGTACTCAGCTCAGGAAGATGGCCATGCTGTGCTTGGGTTCTCCCTCCTTGTGCCACAGTCTCAAAAGTGCCTCCAGGCAGAAAGCCGGGTGATCACCAAGCTCACCTTGTTTGTTCGCCTTCTTTCAGGGATCACTACAACTGCCTGTTGTTCAACATCTGAAAACAATCATGCATACATACATCCAGTTGTTTAATGGTGGGAAGACTGGTCCATGTCAAGTTACCCCATTGTGGTTGGAATAGAAAGTTATGTTAATTTAAGTCTACACTCAATCTGAATTAAGAATACACTCCTGGGATTTATAGTAACATTTAAAAACCTACGATAGTTGGGTGGGATGGGGGCGGGAGAGAGGTCCAAGAGGGAGGGAATGTGTGTATGCGTATGGCTGATTCACTTTGCCGTGAGGCAGAAACTAACACAACGTTGTAAAGCAACTATACTCCTATATATATATATATATATATACTCAAAAAAACAAAACAAGACAAAAACTTACGACAAGTTCTTCTGCTGTCTCTCTTTTAGATCAAAAAAAGAGGTCCGGTTAAGTTGCCTAATTAACTTGTAGAAATAAATTTTTCTTTGGTGGAACAAGTGGTGGTCAAGATGTTCAGGCTCTCTGGGGATTTAGTACCTGCATTTCTGTGCCAGTCTGAACAAGGTCTAAATATTGAGGCCAGTAGTCCACACCCTTTGTAATGGCCCCTTAGGTTTAGGATCCCAGCGTACTCCTTGTTCAGTAGGTTTCCCTAAGGATTATTGTTCATTTGCTCTCACTAGGAAGTTAGGCTGAATTCTGTTGCTAGAATTTATTGCTTTTACCTGAAGTGAGCCTTTTATGAAAGATGTGGGTTGGGCACATGATAGAACAGAGTTTGGACTTCATCAAGCTAACAAGGGCAGGTTCTATGACCATAGCTGATAAGTGTTTGTTTGCATAGCAGAATGCTAACTGACCCTTGACTTCATCGTTACCTGGAAGCCAGGTTATGAGAGGAGAAGAGTTCTAGCTCTTAACGCCTTCTAAATATTGGAGGTTCCCCAAAAGAATCTGATTTCTATAAGCAACCAAATATGCTTAAATCACTGCCATAGTAAGCTACCATTACTGATAAGAGCATATTGTATTTCTCACTGTGATGAGAAAAAAAAATTAATGACTAGTGATGTAGAAGACAAAGGAATACTGAGATATTGAGAGCAAACTTTGTTTACTATGTTCAGTTATTACAGTGCTTTATGTATTGTTTCCCTTTGTTTACTATGTTCAGTTACTACAGTGCTTTATGTATTTCAACTAATTTAGTTTTCACAATAATCCAACAAGGGGGTTATTTATTATTACTACTACCATTTTATAGAGAAACTGAGACACAGAGAGGTTAGGTAACTTGATTAGGTCACACAGCCAATGAATGGCCATGCTGGTATGTAAACCCAGGCAGCCTGGCTCTGAAGTTGGTGCTATTATTAGTTGCTGAGTACAGAAATTAGTAGTTAAAATGATACTCATTTATGTTATAATACCTGCCCACATGAACTACTTAGTAAATCACTTGTGTTTTTCTCTATTCCTTGTTTCATAAAACCGTAGGAAAAAACTTCCTTCATTATCAGTGAAATAGGAATTCTGAAATCCTGGGTGGATCCAGCAGTTTATCTGGAGGGCCCTAGCAAAGAACTATCTTGTTTTAGTCTTGCCACATGAAGTAACTTGCCAAATGACAAAGTAACTAAATTTATGCTTTGAGATGTCACATGTATTGAAACAAGTATGGACTTATTCATATTTGTAATCATTTACCCTGATGTTTTGACATGTTTTTACTGTCTCCAGTGAATTATGGAATTTAGTCCAAATAGATTTCTCAACAACTGGATCTGAACATAAGTACTCAGGGGAATACCAAGATCTTTCTCTAATTCACCCCTCATATCCCCAAATGAAGCACTATTAGAGAGTCATTGCTCTTGTTTTTTTTAAAATTAATTTTATTGGAGTATAGTTGTTTTACAGTGTTGTGTTAGTTTCTACTGTACAGCAAAGTGAATCAGCTATACGTATTCATATATCCCCTCTTTTTTGGATTTCCTTCCCATTTAGGTCACCACAGAGCACTGAGTAGAGTTCCCTGTGCTATACAGTAGGTTCTCATTAGTTACCTATTTTATACATAGTATCAATAGTGTATATATGTCAATCCCAATCTCCCAATTCATCCCATCTCCCCTTCCCCCTTGGTATCCATACATTTGTTCTCTACGTCTGTGTCTCTATTTCTGCTTTGCAAATAAGATCATCTGTACCATTTTTCTAGATTCCACATATATGCATTAATATACGATATTCATTTTTCTCTTTCTGACTTCACTCTTCTTCTTTTTATCTTCTTATTTTTCTATTGCTCTTCTGTGATATAGAGTAGGTCTGCAGTGGCACCAACCTATTCTTTTTTTTTTTAACACTTTTTTAAAAAAGTTAATTAATTAATTTATTTTTGGTTGTGTTGGGTATTCATTGCTGCACGAGGGCTTTCTCTGGTTGCCGCAAGCAGGGGCTACTCTTCGTTGAGGCACACAGGCTCGGTAGCGTGGCCTGTGGGCTCTAGAGCGCAGGCTCAGTAGTTATGGTGCGCAGGCTTAGGTGCTCCGCGGCATGTGGGATCTTCCCGGACCGGGGCTCAAACCCGTGTCACCTGCATTGGCAGGCAGAGTCCTAACCACTGCACCACCAGGGAAGTCCCAGCACCAACCTATTCTTTCTTCAGCCTTCCCTGCCCTGCCCCATGTACTGCTCTCACATTGGCCTTGACTACTCAGCCATTATGCACCAGCTCCATGCCCTTCCCCCAACCTAATGAGAATTTTACATCTCGGAGAAGAAGGCTGTACTGAAAACTTTTCCTCTGTTAAAGATATTTCAGCCATCTCAGAAGCACAGGGAATGTTTTTTTCTGAAGGCACATCTCCCCTCTCTGAATTAACTGTCTAAACTGAAAGTCAACCTTGATTTAAGGGTAGACAATAAATTGTTTTACATCCATGATGGTCTGCCTAGTTGCAGATGAAAATGGACCGATGACAAGAATTTTGGAAAACTGTGAGGGAAAGCAGAGTGCAGAGCTAAAATGGCATGGAAATATACTGCCATATTTTTTTACTGATGTGTATGTTTGTAGTATTTAGTATATGTTTATGATTTCAAAAACAATACATAATTACCACAGCTATTTGGAAAACGAAGTCACAAAGGTGAATGTAAAATAATCCATAGTTCCACAGCCAGAGATAAATACATGTTAATCATGTTAATTCGTAGATGTATATCAATCCAGTCACTAAAAGGACATGTACTGTTCACAGTTTTGTTATGATTTTTTTCTCTAATCAGTATGTTGCGATGTTTTTCACATCATTAAGTGTTCTTTTACTACATGATTCTTCGTTGATATATCTGGTCTAAAATCAGATCTACCATAGTATCTTTAATATATATTTAAGTTGAAATACATAAAATTGCCATTTTTGCAAGTCATAATAGTTGAATATCATCAACTTTATGTGTTTCAACCTAATATTTTACTCTTCCTGGATTCCTAGGTTATTTCCAATTTTTTATTTAATAAATATTGATGCAATGGATATTTTGCAGATAAATCTTTTGCAAAATAATGACTGTTTTCTTAGGATAAGTTCCTAGTAATGAAATTGCTAGATCAAGATGGATGAACATTTTTTGGCCTTTGATAGGTGTTGCCAACTTTTCCTCTAGATAGTGCTGATTTTGTAATTTCTTTGGCATTCTCACTGCTTTTTTTTTAAGCTATTTTGTTATTATGTTCAGCTAATCCTCATACTAATACTGTGAAATCATGTGACTATTAGTCACCTTCCCAGCATAGTCTTCTAGTTTAAATTTTAGGAAACAATATTTTTGCGTGTCCAGAACCTTTGTAATTCCTTAGTTAATGTAGGTGTGTGGATAAAGCTTGCTCAAATCCAGTCACTCGGCTGTTTAGTTCATGAGAGCCTAGTTAAAGAACTGGAAAACTGACCTACCTTCCCTTCAAGTCACTTTCTGTAGACTGTATTACTGGGTATGATTCTAAGCACAGTGTCCAATGCTTAATTTATGGTTACCAGGTTAACCTGCACTGGACGATGCAGAAGCCATACTTTTGGCTTGTTTCTTGGATGTCTTAAATGGAGAGTAATGATACAGTGAAGGAAGGCTGAGTGGGACATGGTGTGAGGACATGTGTGCACATATATATGTGTATGGGAATCCTGAAGTTCATTCTTCTATAGGTAACAATTGATTGGGTATAAAGAAAAGATGTTATTCTCTCTAAAGTACCAAGTTCTAAAAAAATGTTTTTGAAGTGTGAACCTGCCGTAGTTAGTCAAACGCTTGGGTGACGAAACCTGTGTCTAAAAGGTTCTTGCTTTAAAATTTCATGGCAGTTTTGAAATTATAGTAAGAGACTTAAGGGACATGGCTGTACTTGACTTGAAAAATGTTATAAAAAACATTCTTACTGTGTGGACATCCAGACAATTTAGAATCAGCATCTTTGTGAAGAAAGGAAATCAAAAGCAATTTCTTTTCCACATGCTGTCTGGGTTAGTGGTACTTTAGTTGCCACTTGCGGAGATTTCTGAAATCCTTTTCTACACCACTCACATAACTTATCAGCCCCAAACGTCTTATTTTGCCTGTGGACCTTATCTAGTAATTGCAAGTTTTATAGCTTTCAGTTGATTTGCAGGAAATTGCTTTTTGGAGACAAGAAAAACTGTTATGATCTTTAGACTCAAATTAGACTACATACGTTTGAAAGAGACACTTTACTGCAATAGACACTTTACAACCTGATACAATATTTATCTATATAATCTACTCATACAGAAAATAGACAATATGCACATGGAGTTACCCAGTCACACAAAGGAATTAGTCAACAGAGTCTTTCTCCTTTCCTAGAACAGGCTAACTCACATTAGATATTTTTCTGATAAAGAATATGCTTTTAACATCATCTGTACCTCTCTCCCAACAAGCTGTGCATTTGTAAATCTGAAATGAAAGATGAGTGACAGCTCTGATCATCAAAGCAGAAACAGAATTTATATCTCAAAGTTGGTTAAACCATCATTGAGATGATAACTATCAAGTCAGTAAAGGTTTTTAAAAACTGCAATATTGAGATTGGATTGGTACTCTTATGCCATGCTGGTGAGACTATGAATTAGTATAACCTTTCTGAAAATAATTTGACAATATGTTTTAATAATTTCACTTAAAATTTTTATATCTCTTAACCTAGTAGTTCTGCTATGAAGCAATTTGGTACAGGGGAAAGATTCATGAGTAAATGAAACATTCACAATATTATTTTAGTTGTAGTATTTGGAAGCAATCCAAATGTTGTTAGAGAAATGTATAAAAAGTTAAATCATATGATAGAATATTATGTAATAAAAATGATGTCTTCAAATAGCTTTATAAAATGGAAAATAAAAATATTAAGTGGGTAAAACAAAATACACTGTATACATATTATTATATATACATATATTGTATATACATAAATCTTTTCCTACATTGTTAATTCCTTATCACAATTTTGTTACTATAGACTTAAATGAACAGGGAAAATGTCTTGAAGGAAATATACCAAAGAAACAAAAACAAAAGACCTATGGCAAGTACAGTTACTGATTATTGCTTTCTGTTTTACATTTTTTGCCTGTTCTAGTTCCTTTAAAAAGAATATATATTAAATTTCATAAAATAAAGTTTATAAAAGAAAAAAATGAAGAACGAAAGGAAGAAAGGGAGGAAGGGAGGGAGGGATGGAGGGATGGAAGGAGGGAGGAAGGAAATATTGATTTCAGAGTGGTTTGGAAGAAAATATCTTTTTAAAGAAAATTATATTCTGGAAAAGAAGAAAACATGAAAATTTTGGTTGAACTGCTAAATGTGGCAATACAGATATGATTATTTCTCCTTTTCAAACTATTTCACGGTATGAGGAGGAAAGGCACATGAATTTAAATGAAATGAGAACCAATAGATGGACTTTGGTCCCTGGAGTTTACAAACAAAAGATAATGGGGGCAAATATAGTGCCAGTGTTTTTTCTTAACTTCAGTAACAAGATATCAGCTACCCTGAACATAGTCAAGTCTCTTCCCTTTAATGAGGCCCTTCCCTACCTGGCCAAGTTATGTGAATGCCTGTCACATGGATTCATCTACTTACACTATCTTGGCTTGGTATTTCTCTTTCTAAATGTCATGGTTTATATCTTTCTGTGTCTGTTACTTAGCACTATCTACCTTACCAGTTGCTTCATTGATGCTAACAAAGGGGTGGATGTTAGTCCTGATTCTTGCAAAACCAGAAACTGATTCTGGATAACTTAATAAGAAAAGGGAATCATTGAAAGAGTCTGGGTTGCTGAGAGCATTGGCGAGAAGACCAAAGATCCAGATCCCAGCAAAACCAAGGGAAGAAAGTACAGCCAAGTCCTTTTCACAGGAACTGCCTCGTAGGACATCATCTCTATGGTTGTCGCTGTGGATACACACTGCTGGCCAACTCTGATCTCAGCATTGCTGCACTGCAGGACTCTTCCACCCCTGGCCTCTGGAATCTAGACTCCGTGGCTATAGCCACAGTGACTGATAGCTGTCTGAGCCTACCTTGAGAGTCAAGAACTGGTAGAGGCATCTGCTCAGCTGCTCTAGCTGCCAGGGCTAGGCTTCTGTAGCCGGAGTTGAAGCCTGAGCTCTCACTATTGTTGACAGCCCCCTCAAATAAGAAGGGTGTTTGGATAGTGGGCAGACAAAATATCAACCATCCATTGTGAACCGTGATGATGATGAACACAGACCATAGCATTTGCTATTGTAAAATAATATTGTCTGACTTAAGATGGTATGAAAAAGATACACAAGGATGTGGTGGTTGGATCATCAGAGTATTAGAAAGAGAGTGGAGGGGGAACATCCTCCTGATGGGCAGGGATCCAGAACCCTTGCTCCTGGTCACAAACGTTGTGTGAAGAGAAAAATGATGTGGATTAAGAATATACACAAACTGACTGGGAATATCAAATGGCTTAGCTAGTTGTTAGGAATCTGGAAGAAGCAAGAATGTAAAGTCAAGAATAAAGTCCAGAGAAGAAGCACGTGGATGGATCTGTGGGAGGATGAGGACTTTTGTGCCATGGGTTAATGTCCACCAGAGAACATCCACCACAGAGGAAGCACTAAACAAACAAGTGGACGAGATGACTGAGCCAGTGAATGTCAGCCAGCAACTGTCTCAGCCATCCCAGCTGTGCAATGGGCTCATGAAGGGAGTAGCCATGATGGCAGAGAGGGAGTTATGCATGTGCCCAAATGCATGGACTCCCTTTCATCAAACAGACCACTGCTGCATATCCATCCTGTTAACACAGATGAATGCTGAGCCCCTGACCTGGCACCATTCCTTGAAGGGGACCACCAGTCACTTGGTGGCAAGTTGATCACATCACTTTTGCTTATGCTATTTCAATCAGTACCACCACTCAAGGACTAATCTACCAACATGGGATCCCATATAATATCACCTCAGACCAAAGATCTCCGTTATAGCACAGGGGGTGAATTGGGTGACCCTACCACATAGTGCTCCATCTAGAAGATGCTGACCACTAACAGGGTGGTAGGATGGCTTCCTGAGCCACCAACTTGGAGGGGACACCCCCCACAATGATGAGGCACTAAACTTCAAGGTGCAATAGATACCCTAAATCAATGGCCAGTATGTGATGCTGAACTCAACAAGGAGAATACACTAGTCTGGGAAACAAGAGGTAGAAGTAGGAAAGGTCCCACTTAGCACCACTTCCAGACTCACTTGGGAAATTTATACTTCCTATTCCTGCAGCTTTAGTCTCTGTGGGTCTGAATGTCCTGGTTCCCAAAAGGAGGTCAATTATACCATTCACATAATAAGAGTACCACTAAATTTAAAGCTACAGCTGGGCCCTGGTCGTTTTAGGCTTCTTTCACCAATGGAGCAGCTGGCACAAAAAGAGTTAGCACACTGGCAGGAGTAATTGACTGACACTCCTGAGGAGGCAGAGTTTATACTACATAATGGGAATCTATTTGGCTCTCAGGTGTTCCACTGGGGCATATATTAGCACTCCATGCCCAGTTTCAGCTGTATGTCGCCAAGGTCAGCAACCACATCTTGTTTTGGCCATAGTCACCAGTGGCTCAGATCACCCCAGAGATGATGGTCTGGGACACTTAACCAGCCTAAGTACTAATAGACACGGATGGTAATCTAAAATCAGTGGGGGAGGAAGGTAATTGAGCATCAGTTACTGCCCCGGGACCAACCACAACAGTGGGTACTATAGTCCATCCTACCAAATCTTTTTGTAAATTTCCCCAGGAATTGTGATCAGTGAGGATCCTGAAGAATCTATGCCTAGACAGAGTGAACTTAATATAAGGATCAAGTGGATTTGACCAGTAAGTGGGGAGGACAGAGTGGGTGCTATTGATGTCTCATTCAGAGCCCCTCTGTGGAGCTGGTGCGCCAGTCATCACCCAGCTGCCTTATTGGCTGCTCAATCTTCAGAGCATTTTCTTTAGCCAATAGGAGCTGCCTCAAGAAGCTATGCCCTCCCACCCCTCCTTTCCATAGGAGCAGTGTGAAACCAGTGGCTGACCAATACACAGTACAAAAAGGCAGTCCCCTTGTCTTAGTGTGAGATAAACGATGTGGTGAAATTCATGTTCCAGAGCTCCTCTTGGGAACAGCTCAAAGCTAGGCCCCTGCTGAGGCCTCATCCTTGCCTAGCTTTCCTCTCCTGTTCTATCCTGCATGGTCAGGGCAACCTCCCTGCCCCAACCCCGAGAACACACCCTCAATAAATTCCTTGCCCAAGAATCCCCATCTCAAGCTCTGCTTCTAGAGCTTCCAGTCACCATTAAACATTACTTTAAAAAGACTTTCTTATTACAAAGAATTGGATGTCTCTGGTGGCACTTTAATTGTACTTCTATAAAAAGATGCTTGTCACCAATTAAAACTGGTATATTTGCATCATTTTTTCTCCATTTAAAAATTTTTCCAGGGTGTGCTTCACGGAAAACAAGTTTCTCAGGATAATTTGCCACTGAAGAAAGAAAAAAATTGGTAAAGGATTTTGTATTAAATGGCAGATTTGTGTTCAAATCCTAATTCAGCCACTAATCATTAGTTAGGATCATCACTTAACTTTTCTGATTCCAAGTTTCTTACACATAAAATTGATTAGCACATGACTCATAACTGCATTGCAAGAATTAAATGACAATGCATAAAAGTGCCAGGCACAAAGTAATCTTCAATCAGTCATAACAAGTACATAAATAAAAATAGGTGCCTTGGGTTGCAGGGGCAAGAGAGAGGACTGTTTACTATTCTTGACCACAGAAACCTTTTCCTTTTTATATACGACCCAGAGAAAATCCATGAGTTGCATTTTACAAAATGCTGATTTGGTGAAATTGAACCATGCTTACTCATCACCAAGTGGAGAGTATTATATAAGGAACTTGAACTGGGTAAACAGTTAAGCAAGATGACTTCGGGCAAATATCCCTATTGACAATCCAGAGATCTCTGCATGAAAAAAAAAAGAGAGAGAGAGAGTCATTATTTTAATTCTAAGAAAATTAACATCTGCCTTGCTAATATTTTCCAAATCAACATCAGTTTTCCTCCTTGACCACATGATATTCTGGCAAAAAATACTCTTGACATTTGTTTACTTAATAACATGTTATGTGTTGACTTGAAAAACTGCAGTCCTCCTGCATCTCAGGTCTGGGTGACCCTACTTTTACAGCATCACTTGAACTCCTGAGAGGAATTCCAGAGGGAATGAGGACGTTCCACTCTCAGATGGAAGGGTTTGGCCCAAGGTTCAACCTCGGGAAAAGCAGCTAGCCAGAGACAAAAACAGGTCAAGGTGCTTGTGCTTTGTTTAGTAGAGAAGGGAAACCTCAGACAGAATATTTTTACAGAATTAAGACAACAAAACATTTAGAAGAATTATGAGTAATTTTCAAAAAAGGAGATTCAATATATATTGTATTCAGTTCTTAGGGCTGCCATAACAAAACATCCCAGACTGGGTGGCTTAAACAACAGAATTTTATATTTATATGTAAATTTGTATTCTCATAGTTCTGGAGGCTAGACATCTAAGATATTAGCAGGCTTGGTTTCTCCTGAGGCCTCTCTCCTTGGCTTGCAGATGGCTGCCTTCCCATTGTGTCTTCACATGGCCTTTTCTCTGTGTGTGCCCATCCCTGGGGTTTCTTCCTTTTCTTTTAAGGACACCAGGCATATTGGATTAGGGCTCCATTCTTATAAGCTTCATTTAACTTTAATTACCTCCTTAAAGCTCCCATCTCCAAAAATAGTCACTTTCTAAGGTACTGGAGATTAGGTTTCAACATACGATTTTGGTGGGAACACAATTCAGTCCATAACAGGTATTAATTTAGATCAAATGTATTTTTTGACATACTGCCAAAAATTCTATCTCCTGAAAAATATTTATTAACCTTGAACTCAGACTATGAATATTTACTTCTGTGGTGTACTGCAAGGCATGATTTCCCTCTCTGCACTCCAAGGAAAATGCTATCTGCATTTGGAATAATCATTTTAAAATCATTTAGGAGAGAGTGCATCTCCTCTCTCACAAAGCCTTCCCCAAAATGCAATACGGATCAGAGTTATACTTTTCTATGTGGAGGAAGAGCCAATCTGGAGTCTGGAAATCAGAATTCTAATCATGGTTTTACCTCTATCTAGTTGGATAATCTAAGGAAAATTACCTCGCCTTTTTAGGGCAAGGCAAATTCACCCTGCAGCATTCACTGGGGAAAGAGGTTCCCTTTCAGCCTTTTTTACTTAGGTTCAAAATATGTCAAAGATCATTTGTGCGTTACTGTTTTCATGAAATTTCTTTGTCATCGTAGCTAACATTTGGATGGCATACAAAGTAGCAAACGGATCACTTTGGCAAGAGTCCAGAGTCCCTCATTAAACAAGATAAACAACTTAATATAGACTCTGATTTCAAGGGAGAGAAGAGAACACAAAGATTTTTTTTTTTAATTGGTACAAATGTTATGCGTTATTTTTCCACTTCCTAACTGTTTCTTTAAAGAAGAGGGTATCTCTTCCAAGTTTTGTTTTGTTTTGTTTTGTTTTGTTTTTTTTCCCTGAACGAGTCACTTTGCAGGTTATCTGGGGGGTTTTGTTGTTGTTGTTGGTGGTGGTGGGGGGTTTTTTTTCTTTTGTTTTTTTAATCTTAAACAATGAACATTTATTTCTCACAGTTTTGGAGGCTGGGAAGTCCAAGATCAAGGTCCTGGCTGACTTGGTGTCTGGTGAGGGTGTTCTTCCTGGTTTGCAGACAGACATCCTCTTGCTGTGTCCTCACATAGTACAGAGAAAGAGCATCTTTCTTGTGCCTCTTCCTTTTTTTGGTTGCAGTATAGTTGATTTACAATATTGTGTTTCAGGTGTACAGCAAAGTGATTCATTTATATCAATACATATATATTTTTTCTGATTCTTTTCCATTATACATTATTATAAGATATTGAATATAGTTCCCTGTACTATACAGTAGATCCTTGTTGTATATCTATTTAGTATATAGTGGTGTGCATCTGTTAATCCCATACTCCTAATTTATCCCTCCCCACCTCTTTCCCCTTTGGTAACTACAAGTTTGTTTTCTACATTTGTGAGTCTATTTCTGTTTTGTATATTCACTTGTAAAATTTTTTAGGTTCCACATATCACACAATATTTGTATTTCTCTGTCTGACTTATTTCACTTCGTATGATAATCTCTAGGTCCATCTATGTTGCTAGAAATGGCATTATTTCATTCTTTTTTAATGGCTGAGTAATATTCCATTGTGTATATGTACCACATCTTCTTTAACCATTCTTCTGTTGATGGACACTTAGGCTGCTTCCATGTCTTGGCTATTGTGAATAGTGGTGCAGTGAACATTGGCGTGCATGTATCTTTTCAAATTAGAGTGCTCATCTTTTCTGGTTATATGCCCAGGGGTGAGATTGCTGTATCATATGGTAACTCTTTTTAGCTTTTTAAGGAACCTCCATATTGTTCTCTATAGTGGCTGCACCAATTTACTTTCCCACCAACAGTGTAGGAGGGTTCCCTTTTCTCCACACCCTCTCCAGGATTCATTATTTGTAGACTGTTTAATGATGGTCATTCTGACTGGTGTGAGGTGGCACCTCATTGTAGTTTTGATTTGCATTTATCTAATAACTAGCAATGTTGAGCATCTTTTAATATGCCTGTTGGCCATCTGTATGTCTTCTTTGGAGAAATATCTATTTAGCTCTTCTGCCCATTTTTTAATTGGGTTGTTTGGTTTTTTTGATGTTAAGTTGTATGAGCTGTCTGTATATTTTGGAAATTAAGCCCTTGTTGTCTGCATCATTTGCAAATATTTTCTCTCATTCTGTAGATTTTCTTTTCATTTTGTTTATGGTTTCCTTTGCTGTTCATTTAAGATTTTTCTTATTTTTTGAGGAAGGCTTGTGTGGCTATGAACACCCCTCTTAGGACTCCTTTTACTGCATCCCATAGATTTTGTATGGTTGTGTTTTCATTGTCATTTGTCTTGAGGTGTCTTCTGATTTCCTCATTGACCCATTGGTTTTTTAGTAGCATGTTGCTTAGTCTCCATGTAATCTTTTTTGTTGTTGTTGTTCATTTTTCCTTCTGTGGTGGATTTCTTGTTTCACACTGTTGTGGTCAGAAAAGATGCTTGATATAATTTCTATACTCTCAAATTTGTTGAGGCTTGTTTTGTGTCCTAGTATGTGGTCTATCCTAGAGAATGTTCTATGTGTGCTTGAAAAGAATGTGTATTCTGAGGTTTTTGGATGTAGTGTCCTGTAGATATCAATTAACTCCAACTGTTTTATTTTTCATTTAGGGTCTCTGTTGCCTTATTGATTTTCTGTCTGGAAGCTCTTTCCATTGATGTCATCAGGATATTAAAGTCTCCTCCTACTATTATTGTATTCATGTCAATTTCTCCCTTTATGTCTGTTAGTATTTGTTTTATGCAGTTAGGTACTCCTATACTTGGTGCATATATGTTAGCGAGTATAATATCCTCTTCTTATATTGACCCCTTTATCATTGTATGCTATCCTTCTTTATCTTTCTTTATGGCCTTTGTTTTAAAGTCTATTTTGTCTGATACAAGTATTGCTACCCCTTCTTTCTTGTCATTTCCATTTGCATGAAACATCTTTTTCCATCCTCTCACTTTCAATCTGTGTGTGTCTTTCACCCTAAAGAGGGTCTCTTGTAGGCAGCATAGTATAGGTTCTTGTTTTAGTATCCAATCTGCCACTCTGTCTTTTGATCAGAGTGTTTAGTCCATTGACATTTCAAGTAATTATTGATAAGTATGTACTTATTATTACCATTTGAAACCTTGTTTTCCACTTGATTTTGTAGTTCTTTGTTCCTTTCTTCTTTGTATTTTTCCTTTTGTAGTTTGATGGTTTTCTTTTGTATTATGCTTGAGTTCCTTTCTTTTTGATTTTTGTGAATCTATTGTATGTTTTTGATTTGTGGTTACCCTGGTTTTCAAGTATGTGGACCCATAACTATATCTACTTGCTTTAGACTGATAGTCGTATAAGTTCAAGCACATTCTCAGAGATCTACATTTTCTCACTCTCTTCCACCACATTTTGTGATTTTGATGTCCTATTTTATATCTGCATGTTTATCATTTTGCTGTTCATTGTAGTTATAATTGCTTTCAGAAAAAAAATTTAATTGTTTTTTAATCTGTGTACTGGCTTATTTAAGTGATCTTCAATCCTTTTGTATATTTGCCTTTCCTATTGTGATTTGCCCTTTCCTATAGATTCTTGCTTCTTTTCCATTTAGAGAGGATCTTTCAATATTTCTTTTAGTTTAGGTTTAATATTGCTGTATTCTTTTAGTTTTTGCTTGTCTGAGAAATTCTTTCTCTCTTTTCTATTCTAAATGATAATCTTGCTGGGTAAAGTGTCCTAGGTTGCATGTTTTTCCCTTTCAGTACTTTGACTATATATTGCCACTCCCTTCTGGCCTTCAATGTTTCTATAGAGAAATCAGCTGATAGCCTTATGGGAGTTCCCTTGTAATTAACTGTTTTCCTCTTGCTGCCTTTAGCATCCTCTTTATATCTTTAACTTTCGACATCTTAATTATAATATATCTTGGTGTAGGTCTGTTTGGGTTCATCTTGTTTGGGACCCTCTGTGCTTCCTGTACCTGGGTATCTGTTTCCTTCTTTAGGTTTGGGAAGTTTTCAGCCATAATTTCTTCAAATACTTTTTTGATCCCCTTTTCTCTTCTCCTTGTGGAATCCCTATTATGTGTAGGTTGGCATGCTTTTTTAAAAATTGAGGCATAGTTGATATATCATATTATATTTATAAGTTTCAGGAGGTTATCTGTGTTTTGACAGCCTTCTTACATGCAGGGTATAGAGAGAGGTGTTGTATGGTAATTCATCAAATATTAGAACCTAAAAAAGGGCCTTCATTTTTTATAAAGGACAAACACAAAAACCTGATGTCCTGACAATTTGCTGACCAAATCCATATATAGTCAAAGATAGTACTTGGTCATTGCCATGTCTCCTCAACTAAAGTATGTGCTATTTCCCATCAGAGACAGTAATTGAGTGAAAGAAGCAAGTCACAAAAGAACATTTACTATATGATCCCATGTACATAGAATTCAGGCAGTAAAACTATATATTTTTTAAAGCAAGAAACTAAGGATCACAAAAGTCAAGATAGTTCTTTTCTCTGGGAGCAATGAGAGTACACAGGGAGTGTCCAAGTTACTAGACAAGGTAATTTATAGAAAAATGCTTAATACCCAGAAGACTTACTTATATGAGAAATAGTCTCCTACATCTTTCTACAAACTATCTGCACAATGGGAGAAAAGACAACATTTCTGGGAAAACAACCGAGACACGGAATCCATCCAGTTGTTTAAAACTACCGATCAAATCCAAATTGACAAACACTTTTTTAATAGAAACGATTTTGAAGTTAAAATACTATATTAAATGGAATCATAAACTAAAGGTATTTTGGGGAGAAATGCAAATGAGAAAAATTATTAATACCAAGTTGCTGTTTTTTCCTAACACCCTTCCACAATGTTGCCGTCTCTCTCTCATTGCTGAGGGCAAAGCTGACATGGTCTTGGTTCATTCCTTTTCTTTATCCTCCTTCGTTTCTTATTTGGTCAACATATAAGATTACATTCAGTAAGTTTGGAAAGGACCTGTGTAATGCCACCAATAACCCTTGTCTTTGAAGAATGGAGAAACAAGCTGATTAGCTCAGTTATAAATACACTTTCCAACAAAAACAAATGTGTGTCCCATTTCTTGTTTATCAGGAATTGTTTTTGTTTCATAAAATGTAGTTTTATGACATCCAATTTTTTCCAGCTTTATTGAGAAATAATTGACATACTTCACTGTATAAATTTAAGGCATACAGCATGATGGTTTGATTTACATATACTGTAAAATGACTACCATAATAGGTTCTGGTAACATACATCTTGTCATATAGATACAAAGAAAAGAAAAGAAAGGGAAAAAGAAAAAAGGAAAAAAGTTTTCTCCTTGTGATGAGAACTCTTAGGATTTACTCTCTTGACAATTTTCCAATTTATCATACAGCAGTGTTAGCTGTAGTCATCATGTTGCACATTTCTTCCCTAGTACTTATTTATCCTATAACTGGAAGTTTATACTTCTCAACTACCTTCTCCCAATTCCCCTTCCCCACACCCTCCTCCTCTCGTAACCACAAATCTGATCTCAATTCTCTATGAGCTTTTTTTTTAAGATTCCACATATATGTGAAATCATACAGTATTTTTCTTTCTATATATGACATTCAATTTTAATTAAAATAGAAATTTATTAAAGTGGACTGATCAGTTCTAAAAATAATGTGGATAAAATATAGACCTTTTATGTTGTTTTTAAAATAAATTAGCATTTATGCATTCATAAATGAAATAAAATATAGTAATACTGTGGTATGTTTTACTCCTTGATACAGTTTGTATAGAACATGATTTTCTTCCACTAAACATGTAGGGTAAATTGACCATTTCTGTCTATATAAAGGCGAGAATATTGAATAATCTCCTCTGAACTGAGAAGGGACTTTGAGACTGAAATATGAAGCGGGCAACTACATAAAGTGCAATTATGAAGTTTATTGTGGGTAACTTACACACAGGCAGGATCAGGTGGAAGATGATCTAGAGACGTTCCATGCCTCTGAAGGGGATACGGGGGGGATTCAAAGGGGCCAAAACTAAAGATAGAATCTAACTACCAGTGGGAGTCAGAAGCACCAACATGAAATGGGGGTTTTTCCTCCCACCCTGGGGGGGTCTCATAACCATTAATCATCTGCATCAGCTTTAGGTGTATTTCCAGTTTTCATATCAGATGAAAGCAAGGGTAAAAGTTGATAGGCAACTTCCCTGTGGGCGCATTCCTTGTGACTAGGCTAAAGCTGTCATGCAAAGAGGGAGGGGGTAGGACTTTGGCCCTAACGTGGAGCTAACAAAATGGGGTTGTCACCCGTACATATCCCAGGGAGGTGAAAGGTCTCTGTTTTAACCTATTTCTAGTCTTTTTCCAAAACACCTGATGTTTGTCAGAGATGTTTATCAGTTACACCTCAAAGGAAACTCAAGAGTCAACTGCCCTGAATGGTTCCAACCTAACTGAAAGAGCAGTTCCTATGCAGAGGAAACCTACAAGTCTCCCCAAGGGGCCCTTGCTTCATTATCATGCTAAGATCTCTGACCAAAGTGGGGACTTGTACTTTTCTAGGCACAATGAGTGCTGGGTGCAAGGGAGCCTGAGGGACTGAGATGCTCCCCAGCTGTTCATGGAAACCTCTGCCCTTTTCCTCAGTTTCTGATGAAGCATGTGCCTCTCAACCCTCAGAAGTCCCCCACTTCCCTCCCTTCGGGGAGAAGATGTCTAAGATGTCTTTAGAGCACAAGCTCTCCCTTCTCCATCCTTGATCGATGAATAAATTTTCCACTCCGCTTTGTTGAAGCTGGTCTCATTTAACTGGCATGAGCTACTCCAGGCAAGGGAAGGACTCAGCTGGGGTCCACATGATCCAAGAGGGTCGGTAACAGAGTCAGTGTGGTTCGGCCACATACTGTCTTTCCAGACAGTGCATTCTTCAGTAATGGCATAGTCTTGATATTGCCAAAAGAAATGGATTTTTCCTGTCTTTAGAGCTATTTTACTACTATACCTAGAAACTTTTTGATTTTACAATCACTGTATTATGTGCATGGGTGATATGTTCATCGTATTCCAGCGGTACTGGAAATCAACATACTTCTTTTTAAAGGAAACCATTCATCTATTATTAAAAAAAGATGACTGAAAAGTAATAAAAATCACACTCAGCTATTACAGAAATTTACTCGTTTCTTTCATTGAGAGATTAACTATTGGTTTGGCCGCAAAGTTCATTCGGTTTTTTTCCATAAGCTGGCTCTAGTAGCGCTTAGCTATCTTTAACTTCATTTGAACCAATTTTGTTAGATTGTATTGTGACAGCTGTCATATCAGAATGCAATTTTTTAAAACTTATCAAAATTGGTGAATTTTCGTGTAGCCATTTTAATATTGAAGATGGAGGAAAAAAGCAACATTTTGGCATATAATGCTTTATTATTTCAGGAAAGATAAAAACGCAACTGAAACACACAAAAAAGATTTGTGCAGTGTATGGAGAAGGTGCTGTGACTGACCAGATGTGTCAAAAGTGGTTTGCAAAGTTTCATGCTGGAGATTTCTCACTGGAAATCGATGCTCCACAGTCGGGTAGACCAGTTGAAGTTGATAGCGATCAAATTGAGACATTAACTGAGAACTATCAACGTTATAGCACGTGGGAGATAGCTGACATACTCAAAATATTCAAATCAAGCGTTGAAAATCATTTGCACCAGCTTGGTTATGTGAATCGCTTTGGTGTTTGGGTTCCCCATAAGTTAAGCGCAAAAAACCTTCTTGACCATATTTCGACATGCGATTCTCTACTTAAACGTAATGAAAATGTTTCGTTTTTAAAACAAATTGTGACGGGTGATGAGAAGTCGATACTGTACAATAATGTGGCACAGAAGAGATTGTGGGGCAAGCGAAATGAACCACCAACAACCACACCAAACGCTGGTCTTCATCCAAAGAAGGTGATGTTGTGAATACAGTGGGATTGGAAGGGAGTCCTCTATTATGAGCTCCTTCCAGAAAACCAAACAATGAATTCCAACAAGTACTGCTCCCAATTAGACCAACTGAAAGGAGCACTCGATGAAAAGCGTCTAGAATTAGTCAACAGAAAATGCAGAATCTTCCATCAGGATAACGCAAGACTGCATGTTTCTTTGATGACCAGGCGAAAACTGTTACAGCCTGGCTGGGAAGTTCTGATTCATCCGCCGTATTCACCAGACATTGCACCTTCAGATTTCCGTTTGTTTCGTCTTTACAAAATTCTCTTAATGGAAAAAATTTCAATTCCCTGGAAGACTATAGAAGACACCTGGAAAAGTTCTTTGCTCAAAAAGATAAAAAGTTTTGGGAAGATGGAATTATGAAGTTGCCTGAAAAATGGCAGAAGGTAGTGGAACAAAACAGTGAATACATTGTTCAATAAAGTTCTTGGTGAAAATGAAAAATGTGTCTTTTATTTTTACTTGAAAACAGAAGGAACCTTTTTGGCCAACCCAATACACCTCGGTCTGGAAAGGACTCAGTCACAACCTTGCCATTTTGTTTTACCTCTACTTTACTGTGGAGTCTCCTGCTACTATCACAAATATGACTGCTAACCGCCTGATTTGCATTATGACTTTCCTGGGCCCCAGGTACGTTTGCTTTCCCAGACTCCTTATTTTATTAAAAACAATATTATGGTTTATGATTATATTGGTAAAAAGACAATTATAAGCCAGGTTGGATTCATTATTATTACATTCATATTTTTCCTTCTGATTCTAAAAGAAATTAAAGTTAAAACATTTTCCTGGGCCCCTAAAAGTTTTGTGGTCCTTAGGCACTGTGCCTGCTGTGATTGGTAGCTAAGTCAGCCCTCCTAAAAGCAGCCAATCCTTGTAAGTGCAGGTATTGTGTTAACTCAGTTACATGCTTTGTCTTATTTAACCTCCACACAAATCATATGACGTAAATGTTAGTGCTATTCCCACTTTACAGATGAGAAAACCACAGCCTAAAGAAGTCCCAGAGGAAGTAACTACAGTGCCCTGAATCAAATCCAGCTCCTCCTTTTTAGGAAGCCGAAGGCCTTTATCACTACACCAGAGGACCTTCCAGGGATTGAAAGCTCAATAGTTTACTAACCCAGAGAGTGACCTGGCTAGACCAATAGTGAGGCACCAAATAGGCTGTTTATTCACTTCTGAGATCAACCTCTATGTCAGCTTCTTCACCAGCTATAAAACCCTGCGATAACAAAACACAGACTGACTACCAGTGATTCAGACACTGGATATGATTCAAGTGCGATCAACCTGGCTTTTCACACACCAGAAATCTTCCTTGAGAGACAAAGCCTAGAGTTGCTGGATTTTAAAATAATCTTAGAATTGTTACTATCTTACGAATAAATTCTCCTCAGGCATCCTAAATTAAATTCACTTTGGAAAACAAAAGACATTTTCAATGTGTAGTCATCAGATTCCAGATATCCCTCTTCCCGTCCCCCCATGGAAGTTCTCTGCCTCATTTTTTGCAAAGTGATCCAGGTCGAGAAGAGAAACAGATCCCTGTGCAGAGCTGTAGAGGTACCTGGCAGGAAACATCAGAGTGGTGTCCAGGAAAAAGAAAAGAAAAGAAACCTATTAGGACATAATAAATTGGCTTCCATAACCCAAAGGAAATGAGACCATGATCCATTTCAGTCAAGGGGCAAGCAAAATAACTCAGCCTGAGTCTCCACAGGTACATCTGACAGAATGATTAACTTTGGTCCCAATCGGACATAGTGACCTCCATTAGTTAGATAATGGAGGTGCAAACAGATCCTGCGCCTTTATTTCCTGGCCAATTACACAGCCCTATTTTCCTCTGTTCAGTAGAAGTGACCTAAAAGCCTTTGAGGCACCAGTCAACAAGGTGTCTGGATACAACAGCCCTTCAAAATGTATTCTATTCTCTGTGGAGAAAATATCCTACAGCCAAAGGTGGCCGTTTTACACACCGGTAAAGATTGTTTATCTAGACTCTTGAATGCAAAGAGGAAGCCTATTTCCTTACTGGCATTTGCAGTGGAATTTCCCCTTTCAGACAACAATGGATGTAGTCCACTAGGGAGAATACATTGTGGGTGGGACTCTTTCTATGGTGGACTCTGTATTTTCATTTCCATTGCTTTGTGAGTTTGAAAGTTAAACAGGACTTATAATTTGGTTACTTTTTAAGGTAAAATATTATTTTTTAGTTAAAATTCTATCTGTGAATGTCTGTGAAGACAAGAAAAAATTGGGACAGGGTAGTTCCCCACAGAAGACCAAGTGTTCTTTCCTGGAGAAAGAAGAAAGTTTGCAAAACCCACTGAAACATAGCAAGAGCCTTGGTGAATGTGGAAAACGTTATAAACAGTGCCAGCATTATACTCAGTGCCAGCTTAATGCTGAGATCAGCACCAAAGGTCTCCGCCCTCAAGCGTCTCACAGCCTGTCTGGCAGGTGTTTGAGGCTTGGTTCTGCCTTCCCATGACAGAACAGAAAAGGGGCAGGGACTAACTTATTGAGAAAGCAGGCTAGCCCCAGACCTCCTTTCCCATACATATATGCTTATCGCCTGCTTAAAAACAGACTTCCTGGCCTTAGATTCTCCACCAGCTTTGCCTGGGACACTGCCCAGTTGTGGTATCTGGGACCTGGTGTAGGCTGAACTGTCGCATGGGATACATTACGGAAACTCCTCACCCTCTCCAGAACCATTTGCTTTGCCTGATCGACCTTTTAGGCCTGCTCTCCAGGGCCAGGGCCTGCCAACTAGGCACACCTCCTCCAGGAAGCCCTCTAGGCATCCACACATGCCCACTTCCTTCCAGCACCAATGCCACAGCATGGGGCTCCTGCCATTCCCTTTGTCTCTCTCTCTTCCTTTTCATCCCTTCATACAAACATGTACTGCTTACTTACTACGTGCTAAGAACTCATAGCACTGGGAGCTAAAGACACTAGGATGGGCCTCTGACTATACAGGAGACAACCTTGTGAGGGAGTCCAACCCATAAGAAATTTTAAATGCAATAAAGCATCACAGGTTCCTTGAACACAAAGGGACAAAGAACAAAGCAAGGAGGTGTATATTCTACAAGTATGGGGAGGAGGATAGAAAACTGTTCCCCCAGCAGTATGGAGGTTCCTTAAAAAACTAAAAGCATAGCTACCATTTGATCCCGCAATCCCACTCCTGGGCATATATCAGGAGAAAAACATGACCTGAAAGGATACATGCTCCTCAATGTTCATGCAGCTCTGTTTACAATAGCCAAGACATGGAAGCCACCTAAATGTCCATTGACAGATGAATGGATAAAGACGATGTTGTATATATGTGTGTGTATATACATAAATATATATATAATGGAATATTAATCAGCCATTAAAAAGAATGAAATAATGCCATTTACAGCAACATGGATGGACCTACAGATTGTCATACTGAGTGAAGTAAGTCAGGCAGAGAAAGACAAATATGTACAATGTCACTTATATGCGGAATCTAGAAAAAAAGATGCAATGAACTTAATTACAAAACAGAAACAGACTCACAGACTTAGAGAACGAACTTATGGTTATGGAGCGGGGGTGGGAGCGGGGAGGGATAGTCAAGAAGTTCGGGTTTGACGTGCACAGGCTGCTATATTTAAAATGGATAACCAACAAGGACCTACTGTATAGCACAGGGAACTCTGCTCAATATTATGTAACAACCTAAATGGGAAAAGAATTAGAAAAAAAACAGATACATGTATATGTATAACTGAATCACTTTGCTGTACACCTGAAATTAGCACAACACTGCTAATCACCTATACTCCAATGTAAAATAAAGAGTTAAAAAAAAAGAACTGTTCCCCCAGGAGTTTACACTTGCATTGCCTTCTCCCTCTTCCATCATGTAAACTTCCTGGTCCTTGTTTATCATCCTCTCAGGATTAAACTTACTGACCCTGTCAGTCTTCTGGGCAGCAGGGCTAATGGCAAAAAGCCCGGAGGAAGGAGAAGAAGCCACTCATATCTCATTTGCATCCTCGGGCCTACCCTGAATACTACACAACTGTTAGAACCCCAGCTTTACAGAGAGAAATTTCAATCAGAGAGGTTAACTGGCCTGCCCAAGAGCACACAGATCTCCTTCTGAAATGCATGACCAAACACACCTCAACAGTCTCACAGGGCTACTTGCTCTTTTCCTACTCTCCAGTCTGTGGCTCTTCTGCTCTGAAATGGGGAAAGAAGACAGCTGCAGCCAGGGCAGCAGGGGCACGGCCAGGTTCAACTTTCCGACAGGAGTGAGAACATAGGGTCTAGGCCTGGGGCCTGCACGCTGTGTGGGTAGGGAAGGTCAAGCACAGAACTACTTCCTCAGGTCCTGGTGGTTTCACTTTCACACTGTTTCTGATTGTATCTCTTTAAACATACATTACTATTTAACAAGAGCTCGTTTCTTTTCTTTTCTTTTTTTTTTTTTTTGCGGTACGCGGGCCTCTCACTGTTGTGGCCTCTCCCGTTGCGGAGCACAGCCTCCGGACGCGCAGGCTCAGCGGCCATGGCTCACGGGCCCAGCCGCTCCGCGGCATGTGGGATCTTCCCAGACCGGGGAACGAACCCGCGTCCCCTGCATCGGCAGGCGGACTCTCAACCACTGCCCTACCAGGGAAGCCCCAAGAGCACGTTTCTTTAAAATCAGTGTGAAGGGGCCGCTTCTGCATGCTGTGCTCAGGGAGAGTCACTGTGTTTGCTGCTCCCTGATGCCCTCTCCTATCTGAGTTCATCTCCACTTCTGCTTTTTGCAGAGGAGCTGGAAGTCCTCACATCACCCAGCACAGCTAATGAGGGCTACCTGAAGGACTGAGCCATACCCTAACCCTCTACTGGCAGTAGCCCCCTTCTATCTGAGAAGGCCTTTCCTTCTGTTTGATATTCCAGTTGGTGATGTTCATTTATTATTTCCACTTAAAAAGAAGCCGCCTTATTCATCCACCTACGTACTTAACCAAGATTCATTGCTAGGAAAACTGTAGCTCCCAGGTTACCCAAAATGGTCCTGGTTTATGCTTCTGGTCCCAGCATAGTTATAAATGGTACCATCTTTTACCACCAAAAACAGCCCAGTTTGTTTGTTGATAAATTATTCGGTCACCCTATGTATTGAGTGTGTAATACGATCACTGTAATAGATCCTAATGATGCAATGACACATAAAACAAGTTTTCTCCCTCCTGGGATCTCACAAACTCAAGAACCTGATCTCTGGCATGTACAGGGACCTCTGAGCGGGTATTGTCATTGATGGCTCACCCCAACATTTCTTTCCTTCTTGGTGTCTCAGCCCCAGTTACTCAGTGTCTCTGTGGTATTCTCTCACCCACTTGGCTGCCAAGCCTTTCTCCCTCAGTGTCCCACAAGAACCCACACACCTTTCAGTGTCTCATGGGGACATTCCTGTGTGGTCCTTCCATGTCCTACATGGACCTGTGTGCCCGTCCATTACCCACATGGGTGTCATTCTGTGCTCCACTAATGTCTCCTGTGAACAATTCCATGTGCCTCTTCAGTGTCCAACTGGACCAGTGTTTTCCATGTGGTTACCACTTTGTACCCATCCATTATCCCATGTGGATATTCCTGTGGGTCCTTCCAGAGCTGCATGTGGACCTATGAATACCCCTTCAGCAATGAAGACTCTGCTAGTGGTCCCCAACCTGAAGGCTGCAGGTCCTGGAGGGTAACAGAGTAGCAAGGGGTCTACTTGGGTGTATATGTGTGCAGGGGAAATTTTGTGAATGGTTAAAAATGGCTCCTCTTATTTAAAAAGATTCTGCCTCAGAGCCATCTGGTAAATCTGTTTAAAAAAAAAAAAGTAGATTCCTAGAATTCATACTAGACCTACTGAATCTGGATTACTAAAATTGAGACCAGGAATTTTCATTTTAAACATGTTCCCTGGTGCTATGCTCTGAATGTTTGTGTGACTCCCAAATTCGTATGTTGAAGCCTAGTACCTAATGTCATGGTATTAGGTGTGCCTTTGAGAGGCCATTAGGTCATGAACGCAGAGTCTTCATGAATGGAATTAGCATTTTTATAAAAGAGGCTCAAAAGAACTCTCTCCCCAAGAGGGGAGGCACACAGAGAACCCCCTGTTAGGGAAATACTGAGCAGAGTTATGGAAGTAGTGTCACTCCTGCGACCCCAAACAGGTAGAGGCACCATCATTGCAACGGGAGCTTCAGGCACACCACCCAGGCACAGAGATCCCCAGGGGCAGGACCACTCACAGCCATGGGATCAGGGCCACCCAGAGCCTTGGCAGCCCAAGCTCTGCCCCAGTAGAGTCAGAAGATACTGGATTTTAATTGGTATTTTTAAAAGGATGATTTAAAAAAAAAAAACGATGCTTTTGATGTGCAGTTTGGGTTGAGAACCACCAGTTTGGCCTTCTTGTCTTCTATTACCTCTCCTCTCTATGATATATCTTCTCTTTTTCTTCCTAACAAAATTCTGATTTTGTTCATTTATCTATCCTTATTCTCCACGCTCCATGCACTTCCCTTCCTCAGAAGAGGCTAATCCCGCTCTTGACGGCAGGAGTTATCTCTTGTTGTTAATTAATGCTTTTTGTTATAAGAAATCTCAGAATCTTGAGGAAAGAACATGTGGCCAAAATAATAAATACACACACAAATATATATATGCATACACACACAAAGGTCAGCATAAAAAGATGCTCAACATCATTAGTCACTAGGGAAATACAAAATAAAACCATAATGAGACACCACTTCACATCCACTTGAGGGGCTATAATCATAAAAACTGGCAATATCAAATGTAGGTGAAGATATGGGGCAACTGGAACTCTCATACATTGCTTATTAGAGTGAGAAATGCTACAACCACTGGGAAAACTTCTGACTGTTTCTTAAAAAATTAAACACATATGCTGTGACTGGAAATTATATTCTTAGGCACTTACCCAAGGAAAAGCTTTTGTGCAAAAAGGCTTGTATGAAAAGATTCAAAGGAGCTTTATTCATTATTACCCCAAGCTGAAAACAGTCCTAATGGCCATCAACAGGAGAAAGGATAAGCAAATTATGGAATAGTGCTCATCAATAAAAGGGATCTACTAACACATGCAAAACAGGATAAATCTTAAAAACATTATACTAAGAAAAAACATACAGAGTGAAGTAAGTCAGAAAGAGAAAGACAAATACCGTATGCTAACACATATATATGGAATCTAAGAAAAAAAAAAAGTCATGAAGAACCTAGGGGTAAGACAGGAATAAAGACACAGACCTACTAGAGCATGGACTTGAGGACAAGGAGAGGGGGAAGGGTAAGCTGTGACAAAGTGAGAGAGTGGCATGGACATATACACACTACCAAACGTAAAATTGATAGCTAGTGGGAAGCATCCGCATAGCACAGGGAGATCAGCTCAGTGGTTTGTGACCACCTAGAGGGGTGGGATAGGGAGGGTGGGAGGGAGGGAGATGCAAGAGGGAAGAGATATGGGAACATATGTATATGTATAACTGATTCACTTTGTTATAAAGCAGAAACTAACACACCATTGCAAAGCAATTATACTCCAATAAAGATGTTAAAAAAAAAAAGAAAGTCTTAAAAAATAAAAAATATAAAGTGATGACAGATGTAAACTGGACTTATTATGGTGATCATTTCACAATGTATAAAAAAAATACAGTGACTTTAGAAATAGTGCTCCATGTAACTATGAAGATATAGGAGACATTTAGTTAATGAAACGACAGTGATATAGGTGTAGTGGTTCCCTCTGATTTGTCTTTCTTCCTTTAACAGCTAAGGAGTAAGAAATGTGAAAATTAAATTTACCTTCATATAATTACTGAACACTCTTACAAGCCAATTACGGACCTAAATTGCAAATGTGGTGTTACGATCCTGTCTTCTGTGGAGAATTGTTTCCTGAAGCTCTTTGAAGTGTTTTCACCTCTACTATGCTCATCCCTAGAAGTACACTCCCCCTCAAAGAAAATATGTTTTCCGTATTAAAGATATTTCAACTTAAAAACGAAAGAAATAAACCCAGAAAGCAGCTGCCTTGGGTGGGTGGGGTTTAACTGGAAAAGTGTATAAAGGGACTTTCTGGAGCAATGAAAATATTCCATTGTTTGGAGTAGTGGTTACACAGATGTATACAAGTCTTTCAAAACTTACCTAACTGAACATCTGGATCTGTGCGTTTATTTTAATGCTAATTACACCATACACACAAGCACACGTGCACACACACACACACACACACACACACATTCTGTTCATTTTGCTGTCTAAAACAAGCCAGACACAAGAAGAATACATATTGTGTGATTCAATTTATATAAAATTCTAAGCTGGAAATTAATGTGTGGTGATAGAATTCAGAAATAGCTGCTATGGGGGTGGGGTAAAGAGTGACTGGAAAAGGATAAGGATAATTTTCTGGGGCTATCACATTCGTTTATATCGTGATTGGAGTGATGGTTACAAAATTTCATATGCCAAACTCATTGTCCTTTGTGTGTCAACTTGGCTGGGCCACAGTGCCGAGATATTTGGTCAAACATTATTCTAGATGTTTCTGTCAACGTGTTTTGGGGATGAAATTAACATTTAGATTGGTGGACTTTGAGTAAAGCAGATTGCCCTCCATAATGTGGGTGGGCCTCATCCAATCAGTTGAAGTCCTTAATAGAACAAAGACTGATCTCCCTAAGCAAGAAGGAATTCTGCCAGTTGATGGCCTTCAGACTCAAACTGCAACAACAGCTCTTTCCTGGGTCTCCAGCCTGCCAGCCCACCCTGCAGACTTTGGACTTGCCGGACTTCCTCCATAATCACATGAAAGCCAATTCCTTAAAATAAATATATATACACATCCTTTGATTCTGTTTCTCCAGAGAACCCTGACTAATACAACTCTTACACTGAAAATCTACACATTTTATTATAATTGTAAAAAGATCAGGGAATATTCAGAGTGTGCAGGAAAAGCATGTCTTTCTCACTTTTAGAGATGAACAAAATAGCATATAGCCTGATGACAAATTGAAATTATAATAACGTCATCACAGTTCGGGTATACAAAAATGAAGTCTGGTGGCCATTGAGGATCTGGTCTCAGACAGAGCTCTGCAACATTGAAACTTGAACTTTCTCTGAGCTGTCCGACACCCAAGAATGCCACCAGCGATATTCAGAACAACACCTGCCAGTTGCAAACTTCTGGTCTCAAGGTCTCCCCTTGGAACTATGCAACTATTACGGACCCAACCAGTCCTTACTTAACAAGCACTCTTACTTTTTGTCAGCTCCGATTATAATTCTTAATAAACAGCTCATGTAACTAACTGCAACCTTGAAGTTTTTGCCTTTATAAGCTTCCCCCATTTTGTAGTCCAGTGGAACACAATTCAGGTGCTTCTTGAATCTATGTCTCCCGGGCTGCAGTCCTAACAAATCCCAAATAAACACCTTCTCATTTCAATCAGTTCTCTGTCTAAAATTTTGGTTAACAAGCTCCAGTTTCTGTGGCATCCATTATATAACTGTCCTAGTCCATTTGGGCTGCTATAACAAAATGCCACACACTGGGTAGCTTGTCCACAACAGAAATTGACTGGTCACAGTTAGGCAGGGAAGTCCAAGATCAAAACGCCAGCATGGTCATATTTTGGTAAAGACCCTCTTCCTGGTTCAGAGTTGGCAATTTCTCTGTGTCCTCACATGATGGAAGGGGCTAGGGAGCTCTGTGGGGTCTCCTTTATGAGAGCACTAATCCCATTCATGAGGGCTCCATCCTCATGACCTAATCCCCTCCCAAAGACCTTATCTTCAAATACCATCATCTTTGGGGGTTAGGATTTCAACATATAAATTGGACGGTGTGGGGGGGGAAACAAACATTCAGACCATAGGCATAACTTTGAGGGGAGCAGCCTTACGGTGAAGCCAGACTATGGAAGAATGTGAGGAGAAAAGAAACTGAGTCTGAATGACACTGTGGATTTCCAGGGCCAAGCACTGCGGAAACCTGCCCTACATCTTAGATGTACTGTTAGATGAGCTGATAACTTCTGTTGTTTGAAGTGGACGTTTATCTTTTACGTTGGCTACCCAGCATGCCACCTCCTCTTTCCTATGTTAGGAGTTTCCCACTTTATGAGCAGCTCACCTCTCACCAGAGAAGCTGTAAATATCAGATACTCACCTTGTTATTCTCCCTTGAAGTTGGGGTGTAACATGCACCAAACAGATGCACAAACACACACAAGAATCAGAATCTAATGGTGAATCACGGAGTTGCACGGAGCTAAAGCAGAGGCTGAGCATTTCCGTTCTGTGGGTTTTGGTCAGTGGCCACTGCGTTCAATTTCCAGAAACAGCAGTATCACTGGCATCTGATGTCTAGTGCACGTGGCATCTGTGGCGTGTGTATCCTGTGGCACCAGCAGTTACACTGCAACCAGAAGGGCTGTGTGGTTAGATTTTGGTGATCCTGTCTGACATCTCCAGATCTATTTCTGGCTACCCCACCTCCACCAGGAGTCTAGCTATCCAATATCCTTTTAATAAACTGATTTTTCTATTTCAGCTTGTCTCAATTGGCTTCAGTTGCTTGGTACTAAAACTCCAGCTGAAATTTTGGTGAAGCTCTCGTAAGTTACATTCTCTATTAATTGCGGTTAAAAGTATTCTATTGATAAATGATGCCCAGTCCTCTATTCTATTAATTATCTATTGCTACAATGCTCTGTGGCCAACAACCCAGTGGATTAAAACAATTATTTATTCTTGCTCACTTGTCTGTGAGTTGCCTGAGAATCAACTGATCTAGGCTGTGTTCAGCTGACCTTAACTCCAAAATGTAGATTGAGCCTAGCTCAGCTCCATACATCTCTTGTTCTCCTTGGACTACCCAGGGCTTGTCGTCTTATGGAAGTGACGGTGGTCAAGATGGCAAGACCAACTGTGCAATTCTAATTCAAGCCTTCTCATGTTAGGTCTACTAATATCCCAATGGCCAAGGTCCACAACCAAGCCCAACATCAATAAAGTAGGGAAGTATAGTCTCTACTGAAATGAACTGCAAAGCACACGGCAAAGGGCATGAATAGAAGGTGGAATAAGGAATTGGGAACAATAATGAAATCTACATCAACCTACACCCCATCCCTACTCCCCGCCCTGCCCCCAAACCAAAGTGTTAGCTAGTGGCTGGTGGTGGTTTAATAGTTTCTGCTCTATAGCTGTTGAAGTCTTGTCAGAAGAGATCTTAGACACACTGCCTTCAGGTAAAGAAATGAATCTCTATTATGTCTGCAGGATGAGGCAATGATAGAATCATAAAGTGATCAGGTTGTTAGGGATCTTAAAGGCCCCTGATGACATATTTAAGATCATTTAAAAGTCAGAATGGAGTCACTGTGGTTCAGGCATCTAAAATGGAGCTGGGTGGCCATTGTGGATGTGGTTTCAGACACATTCCTGCATCACTGAGAACTTGAATCTTCTGAACAGTATCAAACTCAAGGACACCACCAGCCATTTTCAAAACAATATCTGCTGGCAGACGCACACAACCACACCCACACACCCCTCTGCCCCACCAGCGCCACTAATCCTTGCTTACCGAGAACCCTTACGTCTTGCCAGCTCTAATCCTAATTCTAGACAAAAAATGTATGTAACCTTGTGGGGTTTTGCCTTTATAAACCTCCCCCATTTTGTAGTCCAGCTGAACACAATTCAAGTGCTTTCTGGGATCTGTGTTTCCAGAGCTGCGGACCTAACAATCCCCAGATAAACACTTTTTCTTTTTTGCCTCAACCGTTTCTCCATTCTTGGAATTCTTGGTTAATGCCCCTTAGTAAATCCTATTGCTTGACTGATAAGGAGACTAAAGGACCAAAGTGTGAGTGACTTGGTCAAGGTTGTACAGATTGAAAATGGCAGAAGAATGAATATAATCAATATATTATAGATATACATCAATATAACAATAGAATGCACATTGATTCACTCCCAGATACATGCCTCTGACCCTTAGCTATTTTACTTACATTATATTGGGGCAGAAAGCTTTCTGTAGTCCTCAAATCATTTATTCCTCCCTCCATAACATACCAGATATAAGATTGGATATGTGTTTTTGGACACCTCTGTCCAACTGCCTACACGCCAGCACTCAAAGTTGCTGATTCAGGTTAGAAATCTAATAGGTGTCAGGACAGCTGAGGACCCAAACTGATGTGGCAGAATTCTGCCAGGTGAGTCCTCTTGAGCAATACAAGGTGTCTGTGGCCTACTTACAAATACTTGGGGAATTACAGCTCTTATGCAAACTGCTCCCAGGTGAGTCCTCTTAAGCAACACAAGGTGCCTGTGCCCTATTTACAAATGAGTTGAAAATTATAGCTCTTATAATAAAATCCTATGTGAGAGAGAAATTTTTAAAAATCTTTACATATCTTCACAGGACACTCGCAGTAGCAACAGCTTCTGTTTCTCCTTCCTAATTAAAATTGTACAGAGCCAACGCTTTGCAAAATTAAGTGAGAGTGGCATGGACATATATACACTACCAAATGTAAAATAGATAGCTAGTGGGCAGCAGCTGCATAGCACAGGGAGATCAGCTCGGTGGTTTGTGTCCACCTACAGGGGTGGGATAGGGAGGATGGGAGGGAGACGAAAGAGGGAGGAGATATGGGGATATATGCATATGTATAGCTGATTCACTTTGTTATAAAGCAGAAACTAACACACCATTGTAAAGCAATTATACTCCAAAAAGATGTTAAAAAAAAATTAAGTGTGGGAAACAATGGACCTTTTAAAGAAATTCCCCAGATGGGCAGGTAAGGCAATATAGATTGTGCTAAAGGACTGAGAATTTGAGGACAAGGGGAAGATTTTGGTGTGTTTTAAGCAGGGGAGGGTCACGGTCTTATTCACATCCCCTTCGGGCTTGTCCAGCTCTCTCTAGCACTGGGGAACAGGATTCCTCCTTCCCAGGCCCCTGCGGCTGTGCATCCCGGGGGGCTGTTTGCCTTACACTTCACATTCACAAAGAAGTTCCAGTGGAAATTTCGATGTTATGTTCCTATAAACTTAGACATGCAATCCATCAATTCTCTTCCATGTTAAAAGCATTAACTTACTAAAATTATTATTTAAAATATACCATAATTTGTGAAACCCTATTTAGCCTTTTCTTCATATTTGAATACAATTTGGAGCCTCAAAAGATAGAGGGGCTGAACCTCCCCTGCCTCTTGTAACCCTCTAAACACCTCCACCCCTTACCTTCTCTCCTGACCTGACCTCACTGGGCCTCTCATCCTTATGTTTCTCTTGCGCCCAAGATATAGATGCTGACTTCCAGCACGTTTAACCTCCCTTTCTTGGTACATCCTGCCTTTAACGTGTATCATAACCATAATTCTATTCCTGGTTTGTAACAAAGTAGTTAACACAGTTTTTCTTTGAATGTCTCACCTCTTTCTTTGCTGTCTCCCATCTCTTCTCTCTTCCCTGCCTGGCTTTGTCATGTCCATTTTAGTTATCCCACTCATCTTTCCCCTGATTCTAAAAACTCATTCACTCCAGGACCTAGAGTTTGTAAGCATGTTTAAAAAGTGTCAGATTCACATAATGTCTAAAACTTTTAGGAGGAAAAAAATGCTACCTTGGCAATTCACCTGTGTCCAAAAGAAGCTTCCATTTTAAAATCTGTCATTATGACAGAGGCACAATTAAGATTTGAAAAATATTCTCTTAAATGTAGATGGTTGATTCATCTACAGCTAGAAGGCCAGGTAGGAAGTGATGGTTTGGTGGTGACTGACCTGAGGGCAGTAGCTGGGGTTCACCCAAGAGCAGGCATCTCAACTTTAGGTTCTGAGGGATCTGTGCTTGCTAAAAATGCAGATTCCTAAGCCTACAGCCAGAAACTCTAATTCAGTGGATCTGGAATAGTCAGGAAATGCTGAACAAGATATAGGGACCCTACCTACAGCTGGGTACATGTGTGACTCTTAATAGCCGGGATCTTGGACTGGATCCTGATTCCGAGGGTAATTAACTGTGTGACCTCAGCAGGGCAAATTAACTTCCCTGAGCCCTTATTTCCTAGTCTGTAAAGGAAACGTAGGAACCATGAGACATGGAATGTGATGGGGTTAATATTTTGGAAAACATCTGTGTTTTTCTCTTCTGCATTTCTGAGTGTTAATTACTGCCTACCTCTCTGGACTGACCCAAGTGTCTATATCTATCTATATGTCTATATCTGTCTATATCTATATCTAATCTCCTTGGTGGAGGTGGAATAGGAGTGGGGATAGGGGCGGGAGGGGAGGAGATTATTATTTGTTCCAGAAAGCAAAAGGAACAAAAGAATTTACATTCAGACACTGACATTCGAAATAAGATTGTGCAGCAAGACAATAGCTATGAGAGAGTATTTCTATTTTCTTTTCTCCACTCCCACCCCATTCTCTCCCCACACCTCAAAGTAGCATAAGAAAAATCGAGTACGGAAGTTTCAAGCCTCAAAAGTTCTCTTATTTAGAAAATAGCCCTTCTGCCTATGGCAGCTGGGCCATGAGGCTTGGAGTTCTATGGTAGAATGAGGCTCTGGTAGGGAAAATAGAAGTCCCACCCTTCTTTGGCTGAGGGGATGATAGAATGATAGAAAGAAGGAGAGAGAACAAGGAGGACTTTGGTGAGTGAGGAGAAGGGGCTGCATAAATGCCAAGGGGGCCTTTTGTCCCCCTCAATTTCCAATAACCCCTCCCCACAATTCCAGTAACTGAGACAACAGATGAAGACCTGATTAATCAATTAATGCTGCCCAGGCAGCAACACTTTTCAATAGACTTCCCGGTGGTTTTAAATGTGCATTCGGTTGAGAACCACTGGACTAAGAATTAAACAGAGTGAACATTTAGGTTCCCCCGCCCTGCTTCTTCACATGAAGCCCTCATGAGAATAAACAGGTTAAATAGAGGCAAAATAAAGAAGTTCATATTCCTCAGAACACCCGAGCGTAGCGTGGGTTCATTTATCACATCAGCACACAAATGAAAATACTCTATATGTCATAAGGCGCTCTCCTCTGAAAACTTTCGTTGTTGTGGCCAAGTTGCAGCTGAGAGTAGAAAAACAGCGCTCTAGTTAAGGTTCCAGGAGCCTGGGAAAGGAAACTAGATGAAGGTTTTAGCCAAAATGACTACAGAAGTGGTGCGTGTTCTCTCAGTAATAAAGTAAAGTGGCTTTCCCCACAAATCAAAGTGAGATGAGCCAATTCACCAAAAGCACTTTTGTAAGTAGCTGGCTACTCTGGAGTCAGAATGAGTGGGGTTAGAATCCTGGATCTGCCCTTACTAACTGTGTGATGTTGGCAATTCTACCTAACTCCTCTAAGCCTCAGCGTTTTAGTGGGTAAAATGGGCCTTATTACACAGTCTCTCTTCACAGGGTTGTTATGAGGGAAGACAATCTGTATCACATGTCTGCTGCTAGGGTGGGGCTGTTAGGAGTCCCTTTATCTAAGAATTCTGCTGTAATTCTTAAAAGCAGAGAGACCTCGGCACTGAATAAGGAGGCCCAGAGGTATGCTTCTAACAGCTACGCAGGACGTTCCTGCGCACGCAGCACGCAGAAGGATTACTGTGGCGCAGGGGGCCTCAGATTTCAGCATGCATCAGCGTCCCCTGGAGGGCTTGCTGGGCCTTCCCCCGGAGTTTGTGATTTAGGAGGACTGGGGGGAGGGCCTGAGAATGTGCATTTCTAGCATGTTCCCAGGTGACACAGATCCTGCTGGGGGTTACGGCTCTAGATTAGAGGTCAGCCAACTAGGCTCTCAGCACAAGTCTGGCCCACTTCCTGTTTGGGGAAATACAGCTTTATTGGTACACAGCCACATTTGTTTGTTGTTGTTTCATCTGTGGTTGCTTTTGTGCTGCCATGGTGGAGTTGTCACTGCAACAGAGACCATGACATTTAAAATATTTACCATCCAGTCCTTTACAGACTTTTCCCAACCCCTGTTCTAGAGCCCAGGTAATTTGGGGGAACAAGTTTGCCGTGGAAAATTCCCAGAGTTAGATTAAATTAATCAGGGCTTGATAAAGGGTAAGGTTTGGTCAGGACTGTGTGTGTCCTTCAAATCTTGTGTTTTTGCAAATCTTGCTCTTGTTCTATTTGTAAATGTACACATTCTTAGAGTGAGTAGGGACCACTTGGCTCTGAAATTTTAATAAAACGTTAAAAGATTAGCATTGATTATACCATCGACTCCATTTTACTTTATTTTCATGTCTAATATTAGCTTATCTACCTGTTATGATGTCAATAATTTACTTCAGAGGGCTTCATCACAGAATAGTGGGTCTCAACACTTACACATAAGTCACCTGGGGGGACTTTAAAAAAAATACCTGGGTCCTATCTCTGGAACTTCTGATTCAAAGGGTGTGGGATGGGACCTAGGCACTGATGTTTTTAAAACCTTCTAGATGATTCCACTATGCAACCAGGATTGAAAATCGTAGACAGAGTGTGTACTAGTTAAATTATCTCCTAGGTCCTGTTACCCTAACTACGAATTGACAGCCACCGGTGGCCTCTGGCATCCTCATCAGAGAGCTTGCCCACCAGACATGGAGCCACCAACTTTCTCTTCTCCGTGCCACACGCACAACATAGGCTCTGCTCTCCACAGAACAGAGGCCAGAGGTTGGTGTTCATTGGGAAAAGTAGTGACTTTTTAACAGTGAATGTTAGAAATGGTGTCTCTTTGTTGGAATGAGTGATATTCAAAGTATGTAAATGGGGTAACATATTTTAGAAGCATTCACCTTGCTCCCACGAAGAAAGTATAAGAATCTAGTGAAACATCTAGGCCAGGGGTTAGCACTCTTTCTGTAAAGTTCTGGATAATAAATCTTTTAGGCTTTGTGGGGCAACCAGCAAATCGAGTTATAGCTGCACCACAGAGATGTGTAGTGCTCCGAGCAGCAGGGGGAAACCGTGAAAGCACCATGTACCGTCTCAGCCCAACGATTCTGTCCCATGGTTTCTGCGTGATGCTTATTCCCATAATGCAAAACAGCCCTAAGCAATACACAAACAAATGAGCAAAGCTACTTGGGTTTTTATCATTGTCATGTGTCACAAAAGGATATTCATCTTTTGATTTCTTTTCAACCATTAAAAAATGTAAAAGTTAACAACAAAAAAAAAGTAAAATCGTTCTAAACGTGTGGGTCATACAAAAAGAAGTGCTGGGTCAAACTTGACCGGCAGGCAGTAGTTTGCCAACCCATGTTCTAGACTAAATCCTTAAGGACAACATCCTAGGCTAAATTCCTAACTCCATGTTCTATGTCTAGCTGTGATTGCCTGGTGCCAACTAAAAAGATAACAGAATCCAGCCAATAAAATATAGTCACTGCTGCTTTCAATAAACCTTTCGTGTAGGGTGACAGTCTGTGAATCTAAAACTTTTAGAGGTCAGTTGTTCTCAACTTTTGTTGTACATTGGAATCATCTGAGGAGATAAAAACCTCCCACACCGAAAGCAATTACATCAGAAACTCTGGGGTGGGACCCAGAGATCAGTAGTCTTTAAATCTCCTCAGGTGATTTCAATGGGCAAATAAGGCTGAGAGCACTTTTCTCAAGAGGAACAAAGAACTGGGCTTCATCAAGCTGCAGAACAGGTAATATGGTTATTTCTGTTTGTTAATAAATGTTTGTTTAGTAATACTTCCATGTGTGGGAGAAATTGGTCTGAGCCTTGCTTTCATTGCATTAGGATGACGAGGCTTCTAGAGGAGTAGCTAACATACACGCAAAACTCGTCCACAGCAAAGGAAGCCATCAAAAAATGAAAAGGCGACGACCTACGGAGAAAATATTTGTAAATGATGTGACCGACAAGGGCTTAATCTTCGAAATACACAAACACCTCATACAACTCAACAACAACAAAACAAACAACCCAATCGAAAAATGGGCAGAAGACCTTAATAGACATTTCTCCAAAGAAGACATACAGATGGCCAGTAGGCACATGAAAAGATGCGTAACATCACTAATTATTAGAGAAATGCAAATCAAAACTATAATGAGGTACCACCTTACACCAGTCAGAATGGCCATCATTAAAAGGTCTACAAATAACAAATCCTGGAGAGGGTGTGGAGAAAAGCAAACCCTCCTACACTGTTGGTGGGCAAGTAAGTTGGTGCAGCCACTATGGAAACAGTATGGAAGTTCCTCAGAAAACTAAAAATAGAATTACCATATGATCCAGCAATCCCACTCCTGGGCATATATCCGGACAAAACCATAATTCAAAAAGATACATGCACCCCTATGTCCATAGCAGCACTATTCACAATAGCCAAAACATGGAAACAACCTAAATGTCCAACAACAAATGAATGGATAAAGAAGATGTGGTACATATATGCAATGGAATACTACTCAGCCATAAAAAAGAACAAAATAATGCCGTTTGCAGCAACATGGATGCAACTAGAGATTATCACACTAAGTGAAGTAAGTCAGAAAGAGAAAGACAAACACCATATGATTTCACTTATATGTGGAAGCTAAAATATGGCGCCTACCTACAGAACCTGTCTATAAAACAGAACCTACCTACAAAACAGAAACAGACACACAGACATAGAGATCAAACTTGTGGTTGCCAAGGGTGAGTGGGGAAGGGAGAGGGATGGACTGGGAATTTGGGGTTGGTAGATGCAAACTATTTACATTTAGAATGGATAAACAACAAGTTCCTACTGTGGAGCACAGGGAACTATATCCAGTCTCTTGGGATAAACCATAATGGAAAAGGATATTTAAAAAAAGAATGTGTATGTGTGTACAACTGAGTCACTTTGCTGTACAGCAGAGATCGGCACAGCATTGTAAACCAACTATACTTCAATAAAAAAAATGAAAAGGCAACCTATGGGACGGGAGAAAATATTTGCAAATTATATATCTAATGAGGGGTTAATATCCAAAATTTATACTCATACAACTCAATTAAAGAAAAAAGCAGTGCAATTAAAAAATAAGCAAAAGAGGGCTTCCCTGGTGGCGCAGTGGTTGAGAGTCCGCCTGCCGATGCAGGGGACACGGGTTCGTGCCTCGGTCTAGGAAAATCCCACATGCCGCGGAGCGGCTGGGCCCGTGAGCCATGGCCACTGAGCCTGCGCGTCCGGAGCCTGTGCTCCGCAACGGGAGAGGCCACAATACTGAGAGGCCCGCATACTACAAAAAAGAAAAAAAGCAAAAGAAATAATTAGACATTTTTCCAAGGGAGACATGCCAAGTGTCCAACAGGTACATGAAAAGATGCTCAATATCACTAATCATCAGGGTAATGCAAATCAAAGCCACAATGAGCTACCACCTCACACCTGTTAGAATGGCTATTCTCAAAAAGAAAAGAGATAACATGTGTTAGTGAGAATGTGGAGATAAGGGAATCCCTGTACACTGCTAATAGGCCTGTAAATTCGTGCAGCTACTATGGAAAAAAGTATGGAGTTTCCTCAAAAAATGTAAAATAGAACTACCACATGATCCAGCAGTTCTACATCTGGATATTTATCCAAAAGAACAAAATGACTGTCTTGAAAAGATATCTGCACCCTCATGTTTATTGCAGCATTATTTACAATAGCCAAGACATGGAAACGCAGATGCATGGATAAAGAAAATGTGGTGTATATACACAATGGAATATTATTCAACCATAAAAAGAAAGGAAATTCTGCCATTTGCAACAACATGGATGGACCTCAAGGGCATTATGCTAAGTGAAATGAGTCAGCCAGATAAAGACAAATACTGTATGATCTTACTTATATGTGAATAATTTTTTAAAAACCCAAACTCACAGATAGAGAGAACAGACTGGTGGTTGCCAGAAGTCGGAAGTAGGGGAGGAGGGTGTGAAACAGTTGAAAGTGGTCAAAAGAAACAACCTTCTAGTGATAAGGTCAATAGTCCTGGGTAGACGATGTACAGCATGGTGATTATAGGTAACGATGCTGTATTGTGTATTTGAAAGTTGCTGAGAGAGTAGATCTTAAAAGTTCTATAACTATGTGTAGTATGGATGTTAACTAGACTTATTGCAGTGATCATCTCGCATGATGTACAAATATTGAATCATCATGTTTAAATACCTAAAACAAATACCATGTTATATGTCAATTCTATCTCAATTAAAAAAAAATAAGCCTGATACTGCAGATGAGGAAACTGATGCATAGAAAATGTTACACATTTCCAAGAGAGGAGCTGGAAACCTAAGTCTGTCCGATGTGACTACAGGCTCTTACCCACTAGGGTCTGCCACATTCATGTGCTACATCAAGAATGGGGACTCAAGGCTAATATTCCTGCCCACAACACAGCACCTCATTTTCTGAAGTATTGGAAGAGCCCCTAGAAACAAATCTGTTCCAGTATTCTTCATCTACAAGAGCAGAAACACATCCAGAGAAGTAATGTGACTTTCCTAAAACCACCCAGAGAGTCAATGTTCGAAAGGCCACGAAAGGCAATCAAGTGTCTCCAAACAGAACTCAGGAAAGGGCCATTCACGGCCTGGATCTTCCAAGGCACATGAAAAGAAAGAAAAACATAGCAATCAAATTTTTTCCTTGGAACCAAAAATGGGGGCTGGGGGGGGAGAGAAGAATTCCTTTTCAAAAATCTATAAATATGATATTCAAGTGTGTCTAAATGCATTAAAGGTAAAGTGGTTTTTTATAACCCTCACCATTCTTCCAGGGGTCCCCAACTGATGGCCCACAAGCTGAATCTAGGTGTGCTTTGGTTTCCTCTGCAGAGTTCTGGCAATAAATGTCCAGGGCTGAGAGGGAGTGATCCTTTCTTAGTTGACACATGCATGCCCAGTCCACTACAGCCCCGAGCTGCCCCCCGTTTTTGTGTTACTGAACTTTAATTATCTGTGTGTCCTTGGCTAAGTCCCTTCCCCTCCCTGTAAGCCAGAATCTTCACCTGTCGAATTGGGATGGGGGTGTTGATGACATTGTATTTTGTTTATTGCCTGCCCCCTCTCCCTAGAAGGTAAGCTCTAGGAGGGCAGGGATTTTTGTCTGGTTTGTTCAGTGATGTCTCCCATAGCACCCCGAACCCTGCCTGCCATGTAACAGGTGCTAAATAAACATTTAAGGGGAGAATAAATAGTCCTAAACACCCCCAAAAAAAAGAACTCAGGCAAAGGGGATGGAAAACTTTTAAGGCACAGTAACCATTCTATATCATGATGGTGATGGTTACACATTGTATATAATTACCAAAATCAATCAAACTGTTCATTTAGAATTGATACATTTTTATGTATGTAAATGATAACCTAAATAGACAAAGAAGATGAAGCTAATATACATATATAATTAAAATTAATTTCACCCACTTCCTGTTATTTTGTCCTGACCTTAGTAATTGCTGCCATTCTGGGGGGTTTCTACATGTCAGGGACGTGCTGAATGCTTTACATTCCTTATCTCATTAATCCTTGGGTATGAGTATAGTTTGTCTAAACCGCTCAGGTGCATTTCCTTAGTCTTTCTGGGTGACACATTCTGGAACTCCATATCTATCACTGGCAGTAAAATCTTACGTAGGACTAACTAGGATTTCATTTTTGAGTGGATGAGTAGGCTGTGGTTCCACCTTCTTGCCCACTGCCTATGACTAGAAAGGTTACAGCATGCATTTATTAATTGCACCCAGGAAGCCAGTCATCCTACCAATGACCTGTGAAATAGGTGTTATTATCATTCCCACTTCCCAGATGCTAAAGTCAGAATAGAGCCCTGATGTGCCACCAGCCAGAGTGACACAGCAGGAAGCAGCAGAGCGAAGATCTGATCCCAAGCAGTGGGAGCCTCTGAGGTTGTTTGCTTAATCCCCACACCAGATGGCCTCCCAACCAGTGACCCCGGGCACGCTGCTGAGCTGGTGTGTGGGGGCCAGGGTGTGACCCTTGCAGAGATGACAAAAGATGATTTTCCGATGCAGCGGGCATCTCCGGACCAGTGTGGCCTCAGACAGCGGTCAGAGCTGTGGTATGTTCCCCGCAACAGGCTGCTGGGGTGAGATGCGACGTGAGAGCCTAGGAATTCGCACCGCCACTGGGCAAAGGCCCATCCGCAGGACCCAAAAGGCCCTGAGCGTTGGGGAAGGGGCTGTTTGGCGTAAGCCTCACATAGCCCTTCCGATATTGAAGAAGTTTTTGAGGTGTGTTCACCTCCTTGGTCCCTGACATTGCTGTAGACTGGAGAGAACCTCCAGGAATTTCACTAGTGCTCCTCTGGCCAACCAGCATGTTGTTTCAGTCTCTTTTTCTTTATTTTTCTGGAGAGTTGAAGCACTGATTGAAATGCAGACCAATCCCTCTGCAAGAGAAGAACGCAAGTTACCACACCTTAACTCCTTATGAAGGTAATTGGGACAAATTAAACATGTATTGACTTTCTCAAGATAACCTGAGATTTCTGCACCCTTTGCAATTACCAGAAATAATACTACAGTGACTCAGTCTTCTGGTAATTGAAAATGCACAGCTGCAGAAGAAATTGCATGTTAATATATGATATTATCAGTGCAGGAGGGCCACCATATACAAGAATGCAGAGACTCAATTAAATACCCATTATTCAGCTTAATAATTCAGAAAGATCAGGAAACATTATCCCTGGTCAAATAGGCTGAATTTAATTGACACCTTCCTGGGTTCACAGAGTATATCAACTCCAGATCAAACTAAAGCAGTCTCATTTGACACAATGTAAAAGATTAATACAAGACAAAGAGGACAAATGACTGATCAGTCAGGGAATTAGTGTTACTGAACCAGACTTGGGTCCGCTTACCCTACATGCAGTAAAGCCAATCTACTGACACCGGCTTGTGGCGAAGAAAAGTGCAGCATTTATTGCAGAGAACCAAGCAAGGAGTCCAGGCAGCTAGTGCTTAAAAGGCCTGAACCTACCCCCCAACCCACCCCAACCAAGGCTTTCAGAGAAAGGTTTTTAAAGATAGGGTGAGGGAGGGAGGGTTTGAGGTGTGTGATCCGCTCATGGACATTCTTCTGATTGGTTGGTGGTGAGATAATTGGGAGTCAACGTCATCAACCTTCTGCTTCCAACCAGTCTGGGATCTAGGTGCTTGTGGACAGCATACAGTTAACTTCTTCCTCCTGGTGTTTTTTTCAGTATCTGCAAAACAGCTAAAGGACCTGGCTCAGAATATTATCTATAGCCCTTGAAAAGCAACTGAATGTCCTTGACTTTGTTTAATGGCTAAAGTATTATTATCTTGTCTTGCTTGACTGTTTTCCTTTCTGCATTTTCTCACTTTTCTGATTAAATTTATTCTTTAACCAAAGTTTTTCTACAGACAAAAGGCAGACGGAGGACATATGGGTGGAGAGGTCTGTTCTGGGAAGGCCCCATAGGGTCCTGCTCTGTTACACTATGACTTATTTTGCTTTGAAGAGAAGATATGTACCTTTTAGTTACCATGTATGCTTTTCTTTTGTGAGATTTAATGAAAACATTCAGTTACTCAATAAATACTTCCTGAGCACTAGCTATGCACCAGGCACTCAGGTACTAGGGGTTCAGCTGCAAAATAAAGAGACAAAAATATGTGTCTTCATAGAGCCTAAACTCTAGTTGGTGGAGACAAGCAATCAATGAGTAAAATATATCGAATGACAGAAAACTTAAAGTGCTGTGAGGAAAAGTAAAGCATGGAAGCAAGATGGGGACTGCCAGGGCAGGGAACAGCAGACTGCAGTTATACATAGGATGGCAAAGAAAGGGCTGGATGAAAAGACAATAAAAATATAGTCATTAGAGCATCATTTGTGATAAAGATAAATATTGCCAGCAACCTAGATATCTGTCTATAGGAGATTGGTTAAATATTTTATGATGCATCTATATAGTAGAATACTATATACCAAACAAAAAAGGTCCTACAAATACAAAATGAACTCCCAAGATATATGAAGTGATAAAAACAAGGTGCAGAATGATGTATAGCAGGGGTCCCCAACCCCCAGGCCACAAACCGGTACTGCTCTGTGGCTTGTTAGGAACCGGGGTGCACAGCAGGAGGTGAGAAGCGGGCGAGTGAGCAAAGCTTCATCTGTATTTACAGCCGGCCCCCTTCGGGCACATTACCACCTGAACTCCGCCTCCTGTCAGCATCATGGTGAGTTGTATAATTATTTCCTTATATATTACAATGTAATAATAATAGAAATAAAGCACACAATAAATGCAATGTGTTTGAATCATCCCGAAACCATCCCCCCACGTTCCCCCGGTCCGTGGAAAAATTGTCTTCCACAAAACTGATCCCTGGTGCCAAAAAGTTGGGGACCACTGATATATAGAGTATGCTTCCATTTACGTCTATCATATACATGATATATATATACACACATAATATTTTTATAAATGCATGGAATCAGTGGAAACATACATAAAAAACTGTTAGTAATGGCTGTCTTTGGAGTGGAGAACAGGATGATTCATGGACAGGTGAGGGTGAAATACTTTGTATCCCATTACTATGTATATGTACTACTGTATGGTCAGGCCATTCAAGATGGCTGTTCTCTTGCTCTGGGTCCATCGTCTGCTTGACCAAGCCCTGCTTCACTCACATGACTACCCAATCCTCTTAATTATAGGGCTTAATTAGTCCCAGGAAACTGATGAGCCCATCTGACATCAATTCCCCTATAAATGGTAGCTTTTTTCTCCCCCTGAGTAGCAGAGACTATTGCCATGACCTGCCTGCTGTCGGCTGTACACAGTGGGGATGTCGCTCCAGGACTTTTTGATTCAGACACGTAAGATCCCCTGTCCCATAAACTGTTGTTGTCTCTATCACTGTCTCCTGGTTCCTTCTTTGGTCTCAAGGCTGGACAACTACCAGGCTTTCGGGCCTGCAGGGTGCAGCCCAGCAACTGATGAGCCAGCCAGGAGGCCAAGGAAACTCTCGTGAGTGCAGAGATGTGAAGAAATGAGGACAGGGGACGGAAAATTGCAGATGTGATCCTGGGGTGGCCGCCCACTAGCCTGTGAGGCCCTGTGGCAGCTGTCTACCGTGACAGATGTCTTTCTCTTCCATTAGAGTGACGATATCCTGTTAACCTCAGAGTCTCCTTGCACTTTAAAAGTAGCAGCCCCGCGCTTGTGGCTCATCTGACTGCACGGGGATGGCTGGTGAATGCAGACAGAACACAAGGACCTGGATTATCTACAAAATGGCAGCGTACCCCCGACCCACCCCCGCTCAACGACTACAGGCACAGGCTTTAGGGATGTTAACTGAGGGACAGGATCGGGAACTGGAGTGGCCAGTTACCTGGAGGGTCTGGTTGGGCCTGTGGCAACGGCGTCATCATAAGGGTGCCCTTGGGCTTCTGGTCCCACCTGAGGAAGGAGGCAGAGCCCTGACACAGTGTGATGGAACAGTAGCGACGTGTATCTACAATGCCGGGCAACAGGCAGAGGAAGATACCAAAAGGCCTACCCGAGTCGGGGAGCAACGCGAAACACCACTCTTCGGGGTCGAGAACAGCTGTGTGTGGGACCTACGGGACCCACGGACGTCGATAGTGACCAAGGAACCCACATTACTGGCCGTGAGGTTCAGGAAAGGGCCGATGCAAATGAAACGTGCTGGCGTTTCCACGTGCCTTACAGCCCCACTGCTGCCGGGCTAATGCAGAGGGTGAGTGGGCCGCGTCAGCAGCAGGTGAGACGGGAAAGCCGCTCTCAACGTGTGGACACAGCCCAGGAGCAATGGGCCCAGTGCCCATGCCACGTGAACCCAGAGGCCGCTAGTCCACGTCAGCCGAGTTCAGCTGTTGACCACCGAGGGATGTTGCCAACTATCGGTCAGGACGATAAGTCGCTTTCGCCCTGGCCACAGCATCTACCCCCAGGGAACACATTATAAAACCGGCCCTGAGACTGGCAGGTAAGTCCCCGCGGGTTTGGGTTTGCTGCCTCGTGGGAAATAGGATTAGAAAGGGATTTACAGATCTCACCTGTCTCCTGCCCGGCCCCACCTAAGACCACTGAGATAATGAATCCAGGCCCTGACTGAAGGAAGGCACCATCATATTAACCCCGTGGGCCTCTCCAGGATTCAGCACTGGCTGTAGGGACTGAGGGTGGAGAGGCGGGATGGTACTGCCCCCCGGGACAGGAGCCACAGACAGGGGTGGTACTATCTCAGGCTGCTGTTACTGCTTGTATTTTGTTTAATGGTCATGATCTTCCCTGCACTGTGTCTATTATGAACATCTTACATTTTGTCCCTGATCTGAGTGGAGGGAATCTGTTCACGAACTGGGCACAGTGGTGGCCTCACTGCAAAACAAGCCTGAGTGCTGGGTTGACAGCGAGATGCCATTGTCATTCTCCTCTGGACTTTCATGAAAAACTGACCTTAGAAGCAGCGGGCTCCAAAGTTTGCCCACTTCTTGGACTCTCGATACTCCTTAGCTGCTATTGCCTGTATCGCATTTGTGGTATTTGGTTGCAGCGCCCTCTCTGTACCTGACCCCAGGGGTATCACGGAAGAGAGGTGGGCCAATATTGCAAGGGTGGTGCAGGGTCTGTAGGGGTGGAGGGTATGGTCAGGCCACTCAACATGGCTGTTCTCTTGCTCTCTGTCCATCCCCTGCTCCACCAGGCCCTGCTTCACTCACATGACTCTCCAATCCTCTTAATTATAGGGCTTAATTAGTAACTGCCTGCATGCTTGCCCCCTGCCCCAGCCCCTGGTTCCCTGGCAACTGATGAGCCCACCTGACATCAAGTCCCCCTCCCCCATAAATGATAGCCTCCTCCGCTGAGTAGCAAAGTCTGCTGTCATGTCCTGCCAGCCGTCTGCTGCACATGGTGGGATGTCACTCCAGGACTTTTTGCTTCAGATATGTAGGATCCCCTGTCCAATAAACCATTGATGTCCCTGTTGCTGTATCCAGCCTCTTTCTTCAGTTTGGAGGCTGGGCAACTACAAGGCTTGCAGACCTGTGGGGTGCAGCCCAATAACTACTTAGTCAGAATAAATAAGACGTAAACTAAGAACATGATGATGACTGTGCAATTAGAAAATGATGTAAAGACACGTATTTATAAAACCTGGTGACCTAGATAGCCCTCTAGCCTAGGTAGTGAATGAATGGGGTAGTTCATAGAAACATGGATTTACTTCTGATGAGCTGATGACCTTGTTGACAGTGACCCTTTCAAAGCAATTTTATTTTTTTAAATGGAGATCGCGGCCTTTTTTTAAAAAAAATAAATTTATTTATTTATTTTTGGCTGTGTTGGGTCTTGGTTGCTGCGTGCGGGGTTTCTCCAGTTGCGGCACGTGGGGGCTGCTCTTGGTTGTGGTGCGCGGGCTTCTCATTGAGGTGGCTTCTCTTGTTGCGGAGCACGGGCTCTAGGCACGCGGGCTCAGTAGTTGTGGCTCGCGGGCTCCAGAACACAGGTTCAGTAGTTGTGGCACGCAGGCTTAGTTGCTCCACAGCATGTGGGATCTTCCCGGATCAGGGATCGAACCCGTGTCCCCTGCATTGGCCGGTGGATTCTTAAACACTGCGCCACCAGGCAGATCCCCCAAATCTTATTTTGATTAATGGATTGTAGTTATTGTGATTGCAACGCTTAGATTTTTTTCACCTTTCTAATCAAATAGAAGCTGTATTCATTTACTAGGGCTGCCACAATGAAGCAGCACAAATAGAAATGTGTTGTCTTGCAGTTCGGGAGGCCAGAAGTCAAAAACCAAGGAGTCAGCAGGGCCATGCACCCCCTGAAGCCTGTACTTGGACATTCCTTGCCTCTTGCTAACTTCTAGTGGTTTGGGATTCCTAGGCTTGCAGTTGTGTAATCCTCACATGTATTGTTTCCTCCGTTTGTTTTAACTTTCAGTTTCATTTTGATTCTTTTTCCAGTAAGCAAAGCTCAGACTCCATGCCCCACCCACCTCTCCTCTCGCGCCAACCATAAGCTGCTGCCTCGTTCACTCTGTGGCAGTCAGACTCTAACAGAACCATGGCCCTGATGCAGGCTCCAGGGGGCCCCAGCCCTGGGCAGACCTGCGCACTGATCCTGATCTTCACCGTGCTCCTGCAGGCCCTCTGTGTGGCCGTGACTTACGTGTACTTCACCAACGAGCTGAAGCAGGTCAGTACGATGCGCACGCTCTCTGAACAGAGGCTCTGGGCAACCCTCCGGTTAACTGCCTTTATTGGCTCCTCTGGGAAGACTTTACAGAGGAAGAGAATCCTCTCTTTCTCTGTCTGGGGACCCCAACTGCTAATGCATATCATTACTGAGGACTTTGCAAAAGCGAATTGAAGGGACTCTGTGCACAAAGTGCAGTTACAGAACTGGCTCCACCAGTTACGAGAAGATGCGGGCAACAAAACTCCTGAGGTAGTTTTGTCTTCAACAGAATGTTATAATATTAACAGCTGCCATTCACTGAGTGCTTTCTGCTTAATGCTTTATAGTTCTTGACTCAAATTCTTGGGAGTGAGAGGAACTGCATCAGGGCAGGACTGTATCTGCTTTTGCTTTCTGTGACACGTCTAGGTGCTAGCACAGAGCTCCCACATAGTAGGTGTTCACTAAACACCTGTTGAATGAATAACCAGCCGTCACCAATGTACTGCCAGGATACAGGGAGTAGGGTAGAGTTGAGGCTTAACCCAAAGCCAGGCTCTAAACCACTTGTAATAATGCTGTTTTGTGTTCCAAATGTGGCTAATTCCAGTGGATTTTGAATGCAAAATGACTGAAAATAAGCCAACCCCAGGTTTTGGCTTTCTGTGTACATATTTTTTTCATTTAATTTTTTTTATTGGCGCATAGTTGATTTACAATGTTGTGTTCGTTTCCGCTGTATGGCAAAGTGAGTCAGTTACACATAGACATATATCCACTCTTTTTTTCTTTTTTAGGGTTTATAAATCTTTCTTTAATGACTCTTTAAAAATTAGCAAAACTGGTTCTACTCAAATAGAATGATATCCACTCTTAAAATTTTTTTTAATTTTTATTTTCTTTTAAAGATTTTTTTTGATGTGGACCATTTTTAATGTCTTTATTGAACTTGTTACAATATTGCTTCTGTTTTATGTTTTGGTTTTTTGGCCACAAGGCATGTGGGATCTTAGCTCCCTGACCAGGGATTGAACCCTCACCCCCTGCATTGGAAGGCAGAATCTTAACCAGTGGACTGCCAGGGAAGTCCCTATCCACTCTTTTAGATTTCTATTCCCATATAGGTGATTACAGAGTATAGAATAGCATTCCCTGTGCTATTCAGTAAGTTCTTATTAGTTATCTATTTTATATACAGTAGTGTGTATATGTCAATCCCAGTCTCCCAGTTTATCCCTCCCCCCCATTCCCCCCTGGGTTGTTTTCTACATCTGTGACTCAACTTCTGTTTTGTAAGTAGGTTCATTTGTACCATTTCTTTAGATTCTACATATAAGCAATATCATATGATATTTGTCTTTCTCTGTCTGACTTCACTCAGTAAGACAATCTCTAGGTCCATCCATGTCACTGCAAATGGCATTATTTTGTTATTTTTTATGGCTGAGTAATATTCCATTGTATACAGTACCACATCTTCTTTATCTATTCCTCCACCGATGGACATTTAGGTTGCTTGCATGTCCTGACTATTGTAAATAGTGCTGCAATGAACACTGGGATGCATGTATCCTTTCAAATTATTGTTTTCTCCAGATATATGCCCAGGAGTGGGATTGCTGGATCATATGGTAGCTTTATTTTCAATTTTTTAAGGAACATCCGTACTGTTCTCCATAGTGGCTGTATCAATTTTTTCTCACCAACAGTATAGGAGTTTCGGTGTATATTTTGACTAACTGTATATTGTATAGTAGGGAACTTCGAGCTGGAAGGAATTTTGGATACCCCTCGTTGTATAAATGAGACTAGAAACTGCCAGAGAAATGACTTATCCGAGCTCAGGCAGAAATTTGGAAGGAGAGCTGGACCCAGCTCAGCTCATAGGGAATGCTTCTCCCATCACAGCAGGGTGTCAGCAGGGTTAACCTATCTCCCCCTTGTGCTGAACAGCACCCTGCTGCATGGTGAAACATCAGATCTGTCAGCTGGGCAGGAAATGCAAGGCTAAGGGTCTTGGACAAATATAAAATAGTGTTTATCTGTTAAGGAAATAAATGCAGTTTGCATATCCTGTGGAGTATAAACTTTGCTCTCAACTGGTTGGGAATTTCCTTTGGAAATGAAGTGAATAAAACAAGAGTCAACAAGTAATTATACAAATGATCACTACCATTAGATGGCCAGTAAAGTCAGCTTTGTTACAGGGCAATTTCAAAGAGCCTGTATTTGTAAGAAAAAAAAATCAACGTGATTATAATCATGCCTTTTAGTTTTACGTCTGCCCGAGAGACTGGAATGCTGCTGTGTTTCCCAGTTTGGAGCCAGCATGTCCTAAGCTTTGTTAACTTTGCAGTATAAATAGTGAGTCTGTGTCTCCATATACAAGAGGTTCCCTCAATTTGCTAACGTCACAAGTTGGCCTCATTTTAAGACTGAAGCAACTCATTATTTACTGACCTGAGTTATGCAATTGTCTGTGTACATGATCAAGTTTCTTTGAATTCTATAAAAATGAAAATTTCAAAGTTTAACATCTCCCCACTTGCACCCATTTTTCCTGATTGCATGTTTATATGTGTACACTTCTGTATAGACATGCAGAAGAATTTATTAAGAGTATCAGAAAGAAGAGAATTAAGAGATACTGAGCAAAAACTGTTCCAGAAACTTTCAAAATACTGCCCTATTTAATCCTCATAACAATTCTGTAAAGTAAATACAATTATCCCATTTTATAGATGAACAAACCAAGACTCAGGGAAGTTAGGTAAAATTTTGAACCCAGGCATTAAATAGGGGCTCAGTAAATGGTAACCATTGTAATCAGCATTGAGAAGTCTCTTGGAGTTGTCACCCTCTTCATCAGGAATTTATGCAAGGGAAAATGAATCTGAATCCTTTGGGTGACTGTGTAGAGTTTGGAAAAGCATATTCAACACAAGTATTAATTTTCTAAATCAGATCACAGGTTTCACTCTGGCAAGCAAAAATTTGCAGAAGATAACAGTGGGCAAGGATTATAGGGAGTGTGGGTTGAGCCGGGCTGAGGGATGTTGGATTAGACCCTCACAATTAAGCCTGTAGATCTGCGAGCATGAATAATAAATATGGGCTTAGCCTCTAAAGTCTATGACTCTGGGAAAGTTTTATGACAAGGGGACTACCTGTTGCTGTGGCATTATAGACGGGGAAGACAAAGGAGAAGGAGACCCTAATCCACTGATGTCCATAAATGATCCTTTATGCTATTTGTGGTTTGCAGAAACTGATTGTCAGAGGCTAATGTCTGGGCAGCAGAGAGGGTCAGGGCTGCCACCTTGAAGTCTCTGAGCCAGCCAACCAGCAAAGGAGTCCACCCTGCTGACTTCAAGCCCTGCCAAGGACTGGTTGGCCCTGGCCTAGACAGTCCCACTGTTTGTGATGGCAACAGCAGCAGTTGAGTGGAATCCACTTCTCAGAACCAAGGGCAATAGCCATCTCTCTCCTTCTAGAGTTGTCCAGATAAAAACAGCACACTCATCCCCCTGCACCCAACACCCGGATGTGGTTAGCAAGAGAACAGCCCCAGCCTGAGAAGTGCTGTAGGAAATTCAGCCTCAAAGTGTGAAAGGATGTGAAAATGAAAGGGGGAGAGAGACATCATATTAATCATCATTAATCATTCTTGGAATAACCATAGCACCACCTTGCCCACGTGTCAGTTACTTGTGTTGGCCTAGGTCTGTAGAAGAAACTGCTAAATATGAAACATGTGGGATGGGATGCAGAGTGGCTGGGGCTTTCTGTTGTTCAGAAGTCAATATGGGTTGGCCAAAAATTTCGTTCAGGGTTTGCTGTGGAAAACCCCGAACGAACTTTTTGGCCAACCCAATAGAAGCATAAAAATATCTAGAAGGAGAAATAAGTTGTGATCTTTAGAGGGTAGAATTATGGGTGCCTCTTTTTAATTTTTCTATATTTTATCAAATTTCTACAGCTAATGTTGTAAAAACATCTATGCTATCCATATGATTTTCATACAGATCTAAAGAGCATGCCATTTTTGTATAGTCTTAAGAGAAAACAACCATATACAAAATTGCCCACACCCAGTCTAATCTCAACCCTGTAAAAAAAGAGATCAGGGCTTCCCTGGTGGCGCAGTGGTTGAAAGTCCGCCTGCAGGGGACATGGGTTCGTGCCCCGGTCTGGGAAGATCCCACATGCCACGGAGCGGCTGGGCCCGTGAGCCATGGCCGCTGAGCCTGCGCGTCCGGAGCCTGTGCTCCACAGCGGGAGAGGCCACAACAGTGAGAGGCCCGCATACCGCAAAAAAAAAGAGAGATCATCCAAAGGTTAACTAGGAGGTGGAATGAGGGTGCATTGGAGGGTTTTATTTGTTTTACTTTTAGAAAAGTATTCTATAATTTTCTATATTTTCCAGGCTGCCTGTGTATCCTCAGCGTCTTTAGGCTTCATTCAATCTGGGTTAACACTGGAGTCTCACTAGCTTGTCAGACTCCCTCCCACGTCTAGTTAGGACCTTAGTTTTCAAGGTTCTCCCTCCCCACCTCCTGAAAGTGTTTCTGGAAAATCTCCAGAGGGTCTCCAGAGGCCAGCAGTTGGTCCTGACCTGGGCTGGCCCCTGCTCTCTTCCACTCTCTCAAACTCCACTTGACTTCACAGGGGCTGGCAGCTACCCTGACCGCCTGATCCCAGCACCTCTCAACTCTGCCCTGTCCTGTCCCCAGCCTCAGCCTCCAGGGCCTCAGCCCTTTCATGCTGAGACAGCGTCCAACTGCTGTGAAGTAAGATGACAAGTTGCTCCCTCCCTTCTGTGTCATGCACATTGTTTGGTCCCAACAGGTTACGAAAATCAGTTAAGCCTGTTTATTCAGTTTCATCAGTCAACGCCCGGCCAAGGCACACCCAGTCCTGCTGGGCTGGGAAATGGCAAATACAACTGTTCTTCCTGGAACTACCCTCAGGCCTCGTTGGTGAATCCAGCTCTTCTTCCCTGATCCTCCCCTCAGTTTGCTAGACATGCTCTTCTATTTCTAAATTGAGTTCCTTCCTTGGAAAGGCTTTTTAAGCTCACATAAATTGCAGATGAAAATTAATGTCTACAGTAGAAGAACATGGAGGTGGGTAGGATCAAAGGGATGGTGTCTAATTTCATCGCCAATCATAACTCAGGTGGTCCCAGCTGTCACCCCCACTACATCTACTAGGCGAATGTTTTACTCTTGGAATTTTAAAAAGGAAGAAAGAAAAGAAACATTTACCTAAAAGTAAATGAATGTTCTATGCCAGAGTGTGGGGAAGGAATTAATTATCTCAGGTTTGTCACTTTTATGCTTGAGAGACCTGATCAAACGTCCAGGGAGTACATGGCTGACAGTACAGACCTGCATGATTCTGGCTGAAAGCTCTCGTAAATATTTAAGTTATTTTGATTTGGAATGAGATCATCTTTCTATAGGAGGGAGCAGATCATCGTTAAGTTTGATCTTTCCTTCAAGCTTTGAAGTCCCCTAAGTTCAAATAACAGATGAAAATGGCTATTTTCCCATTTATTTCCCCAGAGAAAGGCAATTCAATGGACTTGTAGAGAGAAATAACATCTCCTGAATCCCAGTTGTTAAAAATGAAAACAGGAAAAAAAAAAAAAAAATCTGACCTTGCATGAACATCCTGTTTTTCTTCGTAAGATTAATCAGTTGTCATTCTAGAGTGCTCTGGGTGGTTTGGTGTGTGTGTGTGTGTGTGTGTGTGTGTGTGTGTGTAACATCAAGCACAGACTTTGTTGGCAAGGATCTAGCCATTGTAAATGTTTACCCTCAATCAGAAGGGAGCAAACCTTCAAATGGTGTTTCGAGTCTCTGCAGGTAAATCCCTAGCTGGTGTGGACATTCAAACGTCTAGTGGTAACGTAGTCTGGCTTCTGCCGTCCAGAGGAGTAGAAATCACAACAATAACTAGAATCTACTAAGATAATCAAAGCTCAGATGAAGAAACAGAACATTACCTGCACCCTAAAGGCTTTGGCTAATTTTTTATTTAGGATCCTGGAATGTAAACAAACTCCACTGCTTACTTTGTACCTGGTGGGTTTCTAGCTGTAGGATGGGAGTCACGCTATGTCAGAGCTGGAAGAAACCTCAAAGATCACCACAGTGAGCCAGCTCAAATGCAGATGAAGAAGAGATGTCGAAGAATAGAAGCAATTTGTTGAGGGACATACGACTGCTCAAGGGCAGGGGCAGCAAAGGGCATTGTGACCCTGGATGCCTGGCCCACACCTGTTTCCCTTCCACCACATCGAACTGCTTACTTTTATTCAAAGGACAAAGGACGGCATGCTTACTTTTACTTCAGGCAATGAGCTTTTCCAAGGTGCTAAGACTTCTCTGAACCCGTCACCAGCTTCTGTTGTTTTAACTTGTAAATGAACAAAAAGAAAAACCACTTGTGCATAATATTGTGTTATATTCATCTCAACCCAGATGCAGGACAAGTACTCCAAAAGTGGCATAGCTTGCTTCTTAAAGGACGATGACAGTTCTTGGGATGCCAGTGATGACGAGAGTATGATCAACCCCTGCTGGCATGTGAAGTGGCAACTCCGTCAGTTTGTTAGAAAGGTAAGTGAACCACGGGGTCGCTTTACCAGCAGGCATAGAAGGTCAGAGGAGAAGGACTATTTTAGATAAAGTCTAGAGTCCTTATTTTGTAAGGGAGGAAACGGGGGCCCAGAGTGTTTAAGTGATTGTCCCCAAATTCACTGAACTAGGAAAAGATGGGACAGCACCAAACAGTGGGTCCTGATCAACTCGTGGTCTAGAGTTTATTCCTCTCCTCCAGAGACCTCCTTCATCTAGTCTAAACTTTTTATCTCACCTTGTGGAAACTGAGGCACGGACAGAGCAATGTGTTCCAGGTCACACGACGATAAAGGACGTGTGTGATTTCTTTTTTTATTCAGAAGACAAAAGAAACCAAACAATGGTGTTTTATATTCTTCCCACATTGTTGTTCTCTGTTATTTTTGTTTTTTCTCCTTTTTTTTTTTTTTTACAAACCCTTGTGTCGCCACATTGTTGTTCTCTGGAATTAAGTCTATTTATTTTTGTGCATATAGAGATGAAGAAAGAGGAAAGGAAGAGGGAAGAAAGAGATACTTTGAGAAATTGAAGGTGATGACATCTCAATTTACAGTTAATAAATGACACATTACGAAATATTATTTTCTGTTTGTGAAAGTTGCTTAAATAGGATCTCCAGCAGAAACTTTGTTAGCTAACAGTTTATTTCACTAAATATGATTACTTAATTATACTTTCAGTGACAGGACATGTCAAATATAGTTTCTTCTCTCAGGCTGCTTCCTTATTTGTAAGATGGCATTAATAACATTTACCTTCTGCGTATCCGGAAAGGCCAGCTGTGAACACAAACATGAAAACTGTAAACTTCATTGTTTAAAAAAATTACTGGGGACATTCCCAGGGTAGGAGGAGGATGTGTTTTAAAGAAATGATTGTAAGTCTATTGTCTGGTACTCAGTGTACCCTTCCATAGAAACAGTGTTGTGTCGGTGGTTAGGCTCTGATTTATAACCCTAAGCAGTCCTTGCAGTAAAGCCCAGCATCACCTGTGATGCTATTCCTATGAGAAATGAAATCAGACTTCCAGCCGGTTGTCCTAGAAACACATGTGCCTCACGGCTGCCCTGGAATCGTGGGCAGGATACCTGCTGTGCACAAGCTGTCCTGGAGCAGCTGGGACTCCACTGCCCCAAGTGAAAAACACCAGGAAAGACCCAGGGTTGGGGAAGTGTCCTGAGGAACCTGAGGAATGGGTCCCCATGGTTCCTAGGACTAGAGAGAGGATGGCGAACCCACTGGTGGCAGAGGAGAGAAACTCAGAACTAGAGTAGAAATCTGGAGACCGAGGAGGGGGCTGGATGCTGGGCCTGGGAGTGGGGAGATGAGAGAAGCCGTGTGGGTGGGTTTTACAGGTCTCTTTCCTGCTCTTCCTCCGTCCCTCCCATTCTCACATCCTGCCACTGACTAGAAAAGAGAGGGCGCACAGCGGTGGATGAGAGTGTAGGAGGGGAAAAGAGTTCCCCATTTTTCCAGGCACTGTGAAGTGAACAGACAATTTCCCATAAACATCCTATGCCCGTTATGTGTATTATCTCCCTTAATCCTCAAACAGCTCTGTGAGGAAGGAATCATTATTATCTTCTTTTTTTAAACAAATAGATGAAGAAATTAAAGTAGTTCATATCAGTTAAGTAACTTGAGTAAAGTTTCCCAGGGCTGCTAATGAACAGATTTGAATCCAGTCCATCTGATTGTACTACAATCTTTTTTTTTTTTTCTTGGTGGCACTGTGTTAAGGACCACACTGTAGGACTTACCCTGTTCCCTTTCCTCCTCCTCCTTTTTCCTTCCTTCCTTCCTTTCTGGCCCAGAATGAGAGTGAGAGAGCTAATGTGTTGAGGCCACCCCTTGCTTCCCTTCCCACACGCCAGTGTCCGTTGCCCTACAGGCAGCCCCCCATTATCTGGGGTCAGAGCTTTCGACAGAGGAAAAAGAAGAGAGCTTCTGATTTGGAGCAGGAGTGCAGAGGAAGGGAGTTTCTGACGGTTGTATAATTAACAACAGTGACGGGAAAGGTGGGCAATGACGGGCAAAACCCCCAGGGGTGACAGAACTGAGTGGAGAGGCATTTAAAGATGAGTCATGGATGGGTCACGTCAGGGTCGGCTCATTTAACAGAAATGCTAGATTTCGTTCTTTATTACTGGTTTTCCCCACTGGTTAGCACAAAGAAAGTGATATGAAGTGTTTAGTAAGATATGGGAATTTGGTAAAATATCTTTATGTTGAGAATGTCTCAGCCACATTCTCAGAAATGAGAGAGTGACATGGTGCTACCAGGTCACCGCTGGATGGGCTGTGCGCGTCTGTGGGCACCATGAGAGAGAGGGAGTGTGCCTTACACCTTGAGTCTTGGGTATGTCCGATAATTTAAAGCTCCTGGACTCTGACACAGTGCCTTTATACATGTATGCATGCAGCTACACACACAATGCACTATACACACACATACATGCAGACACACACAGACAATGCACTTATACACATGCGTGCATGCAGACACACACACTCAGAAAGTGCGGTGACATGGCTACCGCATCCGTCAGCCAGAAGGAGACCTGAGAACATTAGGCTGACCTAACTTGGAGAAGGATAACTCCTTGCTCCTGTGCTGCTCCAGGTGTGGCCTTTCAAAGACTTCATCCAGAAACAGAAGTCTCCCAGACAGAGGACCATCCTTCCATCCACAGTAGGGACAGCTGCCTCCATATTCATCCCAGCTCCCACCCTGCCCCACACACTATGCTTGGACAACTTAAAGCTGCCTAGGTTGATATCTTAGGTGGAAATTTTCTGTTAGACATCAGCAAGAAGAGCCACAGACATTCTATAGTCAGTCTAAATGCTTAGGGAAATTAACAAGCTTTATTCAATACTATTTGCAGATCATTTTGAGAACCTATGAGGAAACCATTTCTTCAATTCCAGGTAGTATTCTTTTTGTTGTTATTTTAATTTTCTACTGTCAGCCTTGTGATAGGGTGAATAGCTCTCCATCCTCTTTCTCTCTGCTCCCATCCACACATCCCACCTCTGACCACTGCTCAGTGTCTCAAGCTGCTTGATTCTGTTTCCCTCTTTGCATTGGCAGCTAGAAAGCTCAGAAGCAAATCTGTGACCCACCTATGGTCTGAACTTCGTTTCATCTGAATTTTATTCTTCCAATGTGGATTTTCCTTTCACCTCAACTTCTTCGATTATTTATTTTTACCTTCTAATGTGGGTAGCTTTCTGGAGCATAGCTGGAAAAAAAGGGCTCCAAAGTTACCCATCTTCTCTGCTTCAGACCGCCCCTAGGCTCGAAGGCTTTCTTTATGCAAAAGCCTCTTGCTCCATCATCTCTTTCCCAGCAATCCTTCTACGCCCCCGAAATCCTCATCCTGTAGTCCTCACACCTTGGCTATCTCCACTGATGGTCACCAGCCTGCTCTTGACCCACAACGCCCTTCATTGTTATTGCCCAGGCCGGCTTCTCTAGTCCTGCAACTGGCTTCTTCCATTCCTGGATTTTCACGTAAACACCTCCTTCTCATCCTCCATCCTCATCACCTACTCATCACCTCTCAGAGAGAAGTTCCCTGACCAACTTTCTAAGTAAGTTCACCCACATCCTGTTTTTTCTATCACACTTACCTTGTTCATTTCCTTTGATTGATATATATATCAATCAAAGGAAAATATATAAATATTCTGTTTGTTCTGTCTGATTCCCTACTAGATTAAAGATCCGCAAAGACAGAAAACATGCCTCTTTCTCTTACCTCTCTATTCCTAGACTTAACTGTACACCTCAAGCCTAGTAGATTCTCTCTTATCCCCCTGGTCCTTACCTGCACCGCCTTTGGTGTGTGTGTTCATGTGCATGTGTGTGTGTGTATTTTGACTGAGATGAAATTCACATAACATACAACTAGCCATTTTGAAGCGCACAATTTGGTGGCCTTTAGTACATTCACATTGTTGTGCCACCATCCCTCTCTACACAGAAAGTTCTTAATACATATTTTTTAAATCAATACATAAGTAAATACAACTGATGAATTAAATTTACTGCTGCTTTGCATTTGGCTCACCATAGCCCCATTTTCCCCTGTTAATAATCATACCAGCTTGCATACGTGTACCAGAGACTTACAGTCCTGGGGTACACCAGCCTGGCAGAGAAGAATCAGTTTTTTAATAAATATTTTATTAATGATGTCTTCCTAATTTTCAGCTATCCTTTTCCATTACAATAAGCTTCCTCATCACTTGACAATACCCACCATCCTTTATTAAATGGGCTTTATTAAATATGAAGGCAAGACCTGGTCCCAGGGTCTAAGCATTCTTTCTGGTCATTTCCCCGAAGGCAAAAACAGTATTAGGAATGTTGAACACTACTTCTCTTCTAATGAGGAACACCAGATCCGTGGTCTACAGTAGATGCATGTACTATTTTCACTGTTGGAAGAAAAATACTCTTTTTTATTCATCCCAGTGGGGCATAGAAATCATATACTCCTCAGTATACCAAGATGTATCCATGACACCCAAATATACATATTCACAGACTTCTTTTCCAGGAGCTGTTTGCTATAGCCAGTAGGAAATGCCCTCTCTTCAGAATTTGCTTTTAAAGCTAGGCTTTCCCATATACTTGCAATGATCTCAAATGCAAGATATTTGTCACTGGATTCCATTACTGAATATTTTAAAATAAAGTGTTATGGTCTAGGGGCAGTCAAGGCATTATGAATTATTCATCAATGGTGGTTAAAAGTAAACCTTGAAAGCTGAGCATTCTGAGAGTAACATGTACTTCCGAACTGTGTTTGGTTTTCAGTATCCTGCACACACCAACCTATCCTGAATAAGTAACAACACCAGATAGATGGAGAGACTCGTTAGCATTCCTTCCTTGCCTATGAAATTTTATCACCTCCTTTCAGTTTCTTCTACTACTAGCCTAGATTAAAGCTTCCTGTTCTCAGACCTGATCAATTACAGCTATCTGCTAACTTGCCAGTCTCCAGCCCTCTCACTTTCTACCCATCAAACCTTACTATGAGGTAGTTTAGCCTAAAGCACAACACATATCTTTTTGCTTCCCTGGTCAAAACCTTCCAGAGTCTTCCCATGTCTGTAAAAATTCAAATCTCTTAGTCTAACATTCAAATCCTCTATAGTTTAAATCCTCATTCAAGCCTGAAACTGAACTCATCTGATGCCTGTATCCCAGGAATGCTTTGTGCATCCTGCCTTGGGGACACTATTCTAGATCTCTGGGAATGCCCTTTTCCCATTGCTGTGGGTCCCAAGCCTCCCCAGCCCCACCCATTTCAGAGAATTGTCCTGCCCCTCAAATGCTTTCTTGCATTCCTTTGTTTATAGTTCTTTCTCCATCTTCCTAGAAGAGTGTCAGGTATAGATGTGATGGGCACTTTGGTTTGCTGGAGTATGTGAATGAAAGGGCCTTAGTCCAAAGCCCCTCCCCTGACCTCAGCTCTCCAACAAATAGGAATTTTTCCCTCCCCTGAACACCCATCACCCTTCATTTCTATTTCTTATAGGTTAATTTTCACTTTCTAATTCGTGTCTTCCCTAAAAACTGTAAGTCCCTTGAGGGCTCAGTCAGTGTAATTAGTGATTAATCTTTGAAGTCCCTGCGGAGCACTGCCTTGTCCCTGGACGTATTTGCTTGATGAAGATGTATAGTTTATCTCAACAACCAATGTAAACATCCTGGGAAGTTTGAGCTGATTTTTTTAAAGAGTAGTTTGCTGAATTTTTAGTCTTTCAGTCTGCTCCAAAGTACTTCGGATGGTGGTCAATAAATGTTATTTATTTGTTATGATCTAGTGAATCAGTGATTTTTATGCTCATATACTGGTTATCATGACAATTATGTCATTTCATATTCCCTTTGGGAGGTGAGGGAAATGACTGTTGGATACCAGTTTGTAGCATCTCTGGACAATTGTTATCACGGCTACTCCTTTAGGGTAGGTAGTATCTAGCAGGAGGAAAAAATAATTGAGATGATAAAAATTGGTATCACTCTGTTTCTATATATAACTCAAAGTGGAAATTTGCCATTAGTTCATTGTAAATGCCTTAGCAGGAATATTATAAGTCCACAGTTTTGTTGTTATTATTGTAGTTTAGGAAAAGGGTCAGAATCTTCACTTTGTTATATTCTAGTTGAACCTTACCGCTGAGATGCCGATAAACTTTAGCCCAAGTTACTGCTTATCCTTCCCATCTAAAGTACTTTTCAAATTCAACATAGGCTGAAGTGGACTGATTATAATACTAAAATGTAAATTGGTTTTATGAAAACCCATATAATCAACTTTGGGAGCCCAGTGTGCTTACAATGATAAGATTGATAAGAGCTGTGAACAGCAATGTATCTGAGATGTGTTTGACAAGTGCTGATGATTCTTTGTCATTTCTCTTTTAGAAAAGCAACAAAATATTCCTCACCTAGAAAGAGAAAAAGGTCCTCAGAGGGTAGCTGCTCACATAACTGGGACCAATCGGAAAAGCACATTCTCAGTTCTAAGTAAGAGAAAAAATGAATATATGGTTTAAAAGAAGGGAATGGAAGAATTTGTTCCAGATAATTTATTCTTTGAACTTGTATCGGAAATGTTTATATGGCTATCTACAAAATGCTCAGTAGTAATCAAGTCTCAGATTGACTCTTTTCAGAAGCAAGATTACAAGATGAATAGCTTAGTTACTGCCCTGGCATAACTGGCTTCAGGAAAATTCTGAAGTGGAAGTGGGAGAACTTTGAGTTTCCCATGCCCCCATCTTTGCTTTTCTTCTTCTTTTTTTTTTAAAAGTAATTTTTCTCTTTTTCATCAAATCTTTCTCCACTTCAAAGGTTCTAAATCAGTCATCTACTTTCCCCATGAGTCACCAAGGCCTCCCAGCGGCATTTGTATTAGGTTGAACTATAAAAAGTTGGCCAATATTTGACCACTTTGCATTTACAGAAATGTCAGTTTCATATGGTTTAACCAAATAGGTTATGCCTAATTATTAGGTGTAGAACAGGTGTCCATATACTGCTGTGGTTAGTGCATGGGTCTTGTAATCTAAATACCCACATTGGAATCCCAGCTACTCCTTACCTAGTTCTTTGTTTTGAGCAAATTACTTAACACAATCAAGCTTCATCTTCTTCATATACAAAGTAGAGATAATCTTTAACTCATAAAAGAGTGAAGATTAATGCAAAATGCTGTTGCACTGTAAGTACTCAATAAGTAGTGCTTTTATTTTTGTAAAAAGTTTTGTCCCAGGTTAAAGAAATTTCAGTCATCAGTTAATGAATGAAAGGTTGTTGGGGGTTTTTGTTGCTTGGTTGGTTTTTGTTTCCTTTTTTCTGGGCAGTTGCCTTCATGGTATTCCTGAACTCATGTTTTGTAAATCATTGACATGTTCTGCCTATGAGTGAGATCGTTATTTCACTATTCCTGTTTACTATTCATCAATTAATATGATAGTTGTTTTCAACTCTTGAAAAACTCAATTTTGCGTCAATCATGGAGATGAGCCCAAAGTTTAAAAAAGTATCATATCTTAGTAAGGCCCATCTTCATTCAAAGTCTTTGGGATCTGAAGATCTTTAAATCTGGGCTCTTTTTGCCAAACCTTGTACCCTGTCTTATTGGACAGTCATTTCTAGCCTTCTGCTTGGATGGTGCTTTTGACACTGGGTTAGAGGAAGACCAAGGAGGAATCCAAAAAGACCTAAAAGAATAGCAGGGATTTATGAGTTCTAGACTTGAGGAAATAGATATGTTTCTTTTGGTTTCCTTCTACATCGTTGATCTGAGCTCACCAGCACAGGAAAGGAGGTAGGGGTTCTGGACAGAAATTCTTCGCAGGAGTAAAGATTGCCATCTTAGTGAACCATTCCCGTGCTACTATTCAAAGTAGATGAGGTACAAAAAAGTATGGGACTTCCAACAGATCACAGTGATATGGGAGCCTCCAGATTTCTATATGACTAGAATTTAGAATCCTTGGAAGATCGAAGGAGCAAGAAGTTTTATAATAGATTAAAATTCTTTACAATCCCAACCGAGAATTGGCTAGCCACAGCTATTGGGAAACTTCTTGTTTTGCTACAAGCTAACTTTATTTTTCTCTAAACTTCATCCCAGGCTCCAAGAATCAAAAAGCTTTGGGCCAGAAAATAAATTCCTGGGAGTCGTCAAGAAAAGGACATTCATTCTTGAATAATTTGCACTTGAGGAATGGAGAGCTGGTTATCCACCAAACAGGGTTTTATTACATCTATTCCCAAACATACTTTCGATTTCAGGAAACTGAGGAGGTTTTGGGAACACTTTCAACAGAAGAGAACAGAAAGAAAAACAAACAAATGGTACAATATATTTACAAATGCACGAGCTATCCTGACCCCATACTGCTGATGAAAAGTGCTAGAAATAGTTGTTGGTCTAAAGATTCAGAATATGGACTCTATTCCATCTATCAAGGTGGAATATTTGAGCTTAAGGAAAATGATCGAATTTTTGTCTCTGTCACTAATGAGCAATTGATTGACATGGACCAAGAAGCCAGTTTTTTCGGGGCCTTTTTAATTGGCTAAATGATCTGCAAAGAAAAAACAGTGCCCCCAGAGAGACCTTTCACTTTTCAGACTGATACACTGTGAAAAGACTGAAAAGAGCTGACAAAATAAGGCAGCCTGAGCAGAGCAGCCTCAATCACGAGACTCTACAACACAAGCTTTTTTGGTATCTCTGAAAAGTGACCAACGTACTCCAAGACAGAGAAACTGACAAAAGACCTTCTGAGACTCTACCTGATATCAGCTTGCTAGCAGAAATCTAGAAGGTTCTCAGTTTACAAACATTTGCGTAGCAATTAACGTCTTCCGCCTTAACCGTCTACTCTTGCGAAGATACCAGAAGACTGAAAGTTCACGGTCAGGGTATGCAGTGTGCCAGGGGAGTTGGTGCAGTGTGGGGCCTTGTGGGAGTTGTCCTGTACCCTCGTACTCTTGGAAGTAAGAAAATTCCATTCGAAATCGTATCATTTCACTAAACAAATTAAAGTTATGTTCAGTGAACAAGGAACTATTTTCAGTTGGCCAAAAAGTTCGTTCGGGTTTTCTGTACTCATATGTAAAAATCCGAACGAATTTTTTGGCCAACCCGATATTTCTGAATGGCTTGTGCTTTTCATTCCCAGAAGTCAGGCTGACCGAAAGCACTGAAGGTATTTTTGATAAAAGACTCTAAAATGAATGATAAGCTAATCAGAAATCGGGAATTTGGCCCCTTGTGAGCAGGAGAACTGGGAAAGTGGGAAAAAAAAAAAAACTGTTTGATAGTGTAACTTAAGGATGGGCAAGAATTAATTATGACTCTATATTTTTATACTAAAATTTAAAAATACATGTTTCTTTTTCAATAAAAATGACGTTAAAATATGTAGTTTTTGTGTATCTCGTACTTATGTTTTATAGTAACAAGATTACTAATGATGGGGAAAAGGAATTCTAATCTCTTTTTCATGGTATCGTTTATCTGACATGTGTTACTGAAGAAAGAAAGAAACTGCTCACTTTTTATATAATGTGATAAAAATATATCAGTCCTTTCCTTTATAGTTAATGCTTTTGTTATAGGTTGAATTGTGTCCCCACAAAAGGTATGTAGAAGTCCTCCTCCCCAGTACCACAGAATGTGACCTTATTTGGAAAGAAGTTGGTTGCAGATATAATTAGTAAAGATGAGGTCATAGTGGAATAGGCTGGGTCCTTAATATTGTATAATGTGACTGGTGTCCTCATTATTTAAAGAAGGAAATTTGGAAACAGGAACAGAGACACACAGGGAAAACTCCATGTGGCAACAGAGGCAGAGATTGGAGTGAGGGAGTTGCAAGCAAGGAGCTCCAAGGATTGACGGCCATCATCAGAAGTTCAGAAGACAAGAAAATATTCTACCCATAGCCTCAGAAATCTACCGACACCTTGATTTTGGACTCCTGGCCTCAAGAACTGTGAGAGAATAAATTTCTGTTGTTGAAAGCCACCCAGTCTGTGGCACTTTGGTTCAGCAGCCCGAGGAAGCTAATACAGCTTTGTACACTATGTTCAAGAGATCTATTTTTACCGATGCGCACAGATATCACCATCTATATTTTTTTCTGAAATCTTTAAATTTGGCCTTTCATAGTTTGATAGTGGGATTCAACTGTAATTTAATTCATGTGTGATGAGCTAGGGATGGAATTTTATCTTTTACCATATCAGGGACCAGTTGTCCAGCGCTGTTCATTGGCTAGTCCATTCTTTCCCCACTGATTTTAAGGTTTAATATCATATACCAACATCCCAGGGGGTCTGTTTCTGTGCTCACTTTCTTTTCCTATTGGCCTGGTTGTCCGTCCTTGCACCCATACCATCCATTTTTAAAAACTGTGATAAAATATAAATAACATAAGATTTACCATTTAACCATTTCTGAGTGTACAGTTCAGTGGCATTAAGTACATTCACACTCTTGTGCAAACATCACCCCTATTCATGTCCAGAGCATTTCATTATCCCAAACTAAAACTTTATAACCATTAAACAATAATTCCTCATTTTCCCTTCCTCCCGCCCCTGGTAATCACTATACTACTTTCTTTATGAATTTGACTGTCCTATGTACCTCATGTAAATAGAATTATGCAATATCTGTTCTTTTATGTCTGGCTTATTTGACTTAGCATAATGTCTTCAAGGTTCAATCCATGTTGAAATATGTATCAGAATTTCATTTCTTTTTTTTAATTTTTTTAATTTAAGTATAGTTAATTTACAATGTTATGTTAATTTCTGCAGTTCATTTCTTTTTAAGTCTGAATAATATTGCATTGTTGGAAAATACATACCACATCCTGTTTATTCATTTATCTGTTGATCATACTCTGGCTTTAGTGGTTGCTATTTGCTTTTCTATAAATCTTGATGTCTTGTATGTATGTTCTTCTTTAGTCCTCTGTTTCAAAATAGCATGGGCATTTTGGTTTTTAACTCACAAACTTTGTGCAACATAAGTATCTTTCATTATGACATTTTCAGGCAAAGTTTAGAAGGAAAAAAGTTACATCTGGCAATTTAAATATTCTGGGAAAAGCCTCAAATTACATTCCAAATACAGTTGATACAGTGTCAGAACTACATGTAAACTTTTTTTAAATATAAATTTATTTTGTTTATTTATTTTTGGCTGCATTGGGTCTTCGTTGCTGTACGCAGGCTTTCTCTAGTTGCGCCAAGCAGGGACTACTCTTCATTGTGGTGCGTGGGCTTCTCATTGCAGTGGCTTCTCTTGTTGTGGAGCACGGGCTCTAGGCGCACGGACTTCAGTAGTTGTGGCACGCAGGCTCAGTAGTTGTGGCTCGTGAGCTCTAGAGCACAGGTTCAGTAATTGTGGCGCACGGGCTTAGTTGCTCTGTGGCATGTGGGATCTTCCCAGACCAGGGCTTGAACCTGTGTCCCCTGCATTAGCAGGCGGATTCTTAACCACTGCGCCACCAGGGAAGTCCCTACATGTAAGCTTTTTGAACAGTCTGAATAATGACTATTGCCACCCAGAAGGAAAACAGCCCGTTTGAACTAACGGGGAAGGAGATAGGAAGGAATGAAGGAAAGCAGTCAGACTTCTTAGACTTTATAGGACGGGCTCATAGAGCTATTGAGCTATGGATATGTGATATTCTTTAAGACAAGGGAGGAAGGACCCCAAAGACGATTTAGAGCTCATTAAGCCTTCTTCCTTGGTATCAAAAGGTGGGAATCTATCACTTCAGTTTTAACAGACCAATTCTTGCCCATTGCTGTGTGAGTGGTGCCACCCAAAGCCATGGGAGCAATGCTACCAAAGCTATGGAGGCCAGACCCCTGCCCAGCAGAGCCCTTGGGCAAGGCTGCCTCTGCCTAGATGTCAAAGAATGGAGCCGTCTAGAGCTGTGGGCATCCAGCCTAGGCAGAAGACCACAGAGTGGATGAGGTTACTGCAGAGAGCCCCTGCCAGGGAAATGCCTAATGGAGCCATGAGGGTGTGGCTGCTCCCATGACCCCAAATCAGTAGAGCCACTGGTATGCAATTCCAGACAGGGAGAGCTGCAAGCATGCAAATCAAGGCAGTGAGAATTGCTCCCTGGACGGCCCCCAGCAAAGCTGTGGGGCAGGGATGCCCCAGTGTGCACGAGAGGTCATTCCCATATCCCAGGGGCTCTGGCAGGCAGAGTATCGGGTGAAAGATTATTCTCAAGCCTTAAGATTTGATGTTTGCCTCGTTGGGTTTGGACTTGCTTGGGCCCTGCCACCCCCTTCTTTCCTATTTCTCCATTTAGGACTGGGAGAGTTTACCCTATTGCCTGTCCTGCCATTGTATTTTGGAAGCACATAACTTGTTTCATTTCATGGGTTCATAGCTGGAGAGCAATTTACCTCAGAGTGAATCGTACCTTGAGTCTCATGCACATCTGATTCAGGGGATATGTATATGAGACTTTAAACTTGGACTTTTGAGTTAATGTTAGAAGACATTAAGACTATGGGGACTGTTGAGATGGAATGAGCATATTTTGTAAGCAAAATGGACATGAATTTGGGGGAGCCAGAGACATAATGCTGTGGTCTGAATGTTTATTTCCCTCCAAAATTCATATGTTGAAATCCTAATGCCTTATGTGATGGTATTAGAGCTGGGGCTTTTGGAAAGTGATTAGGTCATGATGGGTCCATCCTCATGAATGAAATTAATGTCCTTATATAAAAAAAAGCCTGAGATAGGTACCTTATCCCTTCTGTCATGTGAGGATACAACGAGAAGTCTGTCACCCAGAAGAGGGTCCCCACATGACCATGCTGGCTCCCTGATCTTAACTTCTAGCCTCCAGAACTGTGAGAAATTAATTTCTTTTGTTTATAAACCACCCAATCTGTGGCACTTTGTTATAAGAGACCAGATGGACTAAGACATTCTCCAGTCAGAAAACAAAAAGTGGTTGAATGAATTAAAAAATAAAATCCAGCAATATGCTCTCTACAAGGGACTCACTTTAGATTTAAAGATATATGTAGGCTGACAGTGAAGGAACGGAAAAAGATATCCTATGCAAATGGTGACCAAAAACAGCAGGGTTGGCTACACTTATATTAGGCAAAATAGACTTTAAGTCAAAAACTGTCTCTATAGACAAGGAAGGTCATTATATAATGATAGAAGGTCAATTTAACAGGAAGATATAGCAATTATATGTACATATCCAACATCAGAACACCTAAATGTATAAAGCAAATACCAACAGATCTGAAGGGGGAAATTGACAACAATACAATAATAGTAGAGACTTCAATATCCCACTTACAATAATGGACAGAACACCTAGACAGAAAATCAATAAAGAAACAACTGACTGTTGTTTGACAAAACACTGATGAAGGAAATTGAAGATGATACAAAGAAATGGAAAGTTGTCCCATGTTCTTGGATTGGAGAATTAATATTGATAAAATGCCCACACTACCCAAAGCAATCTACAGATTTAATGCAATCCCTATCAAAATACCCATGACATTTTTCACAGAACTAGAATAATCCTAAAATGTAAATGTCCATAAAAGACCCCAAATTGCCAAAAAGATCTTGAGAAAAAGAAGAAAGCTGTCAGTATCACACTCCTGACTTTAGACTATACTACCAAGCCACAGTAATCAAAACAGTATGGTACTGGCACAAAAGCAGAAACATAGATCAATGGAACAGAATAGAGAGCCCAGAAAAAAACCCACATATCTATGAGCAATTAATATATAATAAAGGAGGCAAGAATATATAATGGAGAAAAGACAGTCTCTTCAATAAAGGGTGCTGGGAAAATTGGACATCTACATATAAAAGAACAAAATTAGAGTATTTCCTCATACGATATACAAAAATAAACTCAAAAATGGATTAAAGACCTAAATGTAAGACCTGAAACCATAAAACTCCTAGAAGAGAACATAGGCAGAACACTCTTTGACATACATCACAGCAATATTTTTTTGGTTATGTCTCCTAAGGCAAAGAAACAAAGGCAAAAATAAACAAATGGAACCTAATTCAATTTAAAAGCTTTTGCACAGCAAAGGAAACCATGATGAAACGAAAAGACAGCCTATTGAATGGGAGAAAATATTTGCAAATGATATGACCAAAAAGGGGTTAATATCCAAAATTATATAAACAACTCATACAACTCAATATTTTAAAAAAACCAAACAACCTGGTTAAAAATGGGCAGAAGACCTGAATAGATGTTTTTCCAAAGAAGATATACAGATGGCCAACAGGTACATGAAAAAAGGTTCAACATTCCTAATCATCAGAGATATGCAAATCAAAACCACAATGAGATAGCACCTCACACCTGTCAATGCTTCTATTCAACATAGTACAGGAAGTCCTATCCAGAGCAATTAAACAAGAAAAAGAAACATTAAAAAGCAACCAAACTAGAAAGGAAGAAGTAAAATTTTCTCTGTTTGCAGATGACATGGTCATATACGTAGAAAATCTTAAATACTCAACAACAACAACAAAACTTTTAGAACTAATAAATGAGTTCAGCAAATTTGCAGAATACAAAATCAACATAAAAAAGTAAGTCACATTTCTATACAAAAACAACAAACTATCCAAAGTGGAAATTAAGAAAACAATTACATTCCCAATAGTAACAAAAAGAATAAAATACTTAGGAATTAACCAAAGAGATGAAATATTTAATATTGTTAAAATGTCACTTTTATGCTAAGTGATCTACAGATTCAGTGTAATCTCTATCAAAATCCTAATATCATTTTTTACAGAAATAGAAAAATATTTTTTAAATTTTATGCAGAACCATAAAAGACGCTGAATAGCCAAAGCAATCTTGAGCAAGAAGAACCATGCTGGAGGCATCACACTTCTTGATTTCAAAATATATTACAATAACCAAGAACACTGTGGTACTGGCATAAGGATAGACAGGTGGACCAATAGAATAAAACTGAGAGTCCAGGGCTTCCCTGGTGGCACAGAGGTTGAGAGTCCGCCTGCCGATGCAGGGGACACGGGTTCGTGCCCCGGTCTGGGAAGATCCCACATGCCGTGGAGCAGCTAGGCCCGTGAGCCATGGCCACTGAGCCTGTGCGTCCGGAGCCTGTGCTCTGCAACAGGAGAGGTCACAACAGTGAGAGGCCAGCGTACTGCAAAAAAAACAAAACAAAACAAAATAACAAAAAGATAACTGAGAGTCCAGTAATAAATGCATACATCTTTGTCCAGGTGATTTTTGACAAGGGTGTCAATGCCCTTCAAGGAGGGAAAGAATAGCCTCTTTAATAAATGGTACTAGTACAACTGAATATCCATATGCAAAAGGATGAACTTGGACTTCTACCTTAACCCATATAAAAAATTAACTCAAAAATGATTATAGACCTAAATATAAGATCAAAAACTATAAAATTCTAGAAAACATAGAGGTAATTCTTCTCTTGTATTTGGCAATGGATTTCAGATATGACACCAAAAGTAAGAGCAACAGAAGAAACAAATAGACAAACTGGACTTCATCAAATTAAAAACTTTTGTACATAAAAAGAACATTATCAAGAAAGTGAAAAGCCAACCTATAGAATGTGAGAAAATATTTGCAATTCACATATCTGATAGGGGGCTTAACAGCAGGACCACATAAAGAACTCTTACAACTTAACAACAAAAAAACAAACAACACAATTAAAAATTGGACAAAGATCAAAACCACAATGAGACATCAATTTATACCCATTAAAATGGCTACTATTGAAAAACAACAGCAAGAGATAATAACAAGTGTTGGTGAAGATATGAATAAATTGGCACCATACATTGCTGTTGGGAATTAAAAATGGTGCAGCTGCTGTGAAAAAATGGGTGGTTTCTCAGAAAGTTAAACATAAAATTACCATATTACCAAGCAATTCCACTCCTGAGTGTATTTCCAGGAGAAATGAAAATAGATACTTAAACGAATACTTGGACGTGAATGTTCATAGAAGCACTATTTACAATAGATCAAAGGAAGAAAAAATCCAAATACACATTTTTATTTAGATGAATGAATAAACAAAATGTGATATATACATACAATGAAATATTACTCAGCTAGATATATATTGTTTAAGGTGCATATGTATGAATCCATAAAGAAAATTACCAGTATGAAAAAGACACAATTTCAGAGTGAAGGGAGGGGATGGAAGTGCGGAGGATCTCAAGGGAGCATCAGAGGTAACAATAATGCTTTGTTTCTTAATCTGGACGTGCGTTCACTGTGTGGGTTCTCTTTAGCATAATTTTTCATACCTATTGCATATATTACTAATATTTTATAATTTAAGTATAATTTATCTGAATGGTATTGTTAATCATGCCAAACCAGAGATCTGGGGGGAGAATACACTACTCTTTGATCTACCAATGTGTTTTGTTTTTTTTTTTTACATCTTTATTGGAGTATAATTGCTTTACAATGGTGTGTTAGTTTCTGCTTTATAACAAAGTGAATCAGTTATACATATACATATGTGCCCATATCTCTTCCCTCTTGCGTCTCCCTCCCTCCCACCCTCCCCATCCCACCCCTCCAGGCGGTCACAAAGCACCGAGCTGATCTCCCTGTGCTATGCGGCTGCTTCCCAGTAGCTATCTACCTTACGTATGGTAGTGTATATATGTCCATGCCTCTCTCTCGCTTTGACATAGCTTACACCTCCCCCTCCCCATATCCTCAAGTCCATTCTCTAGTAGGTCTGTGTCTTTATTCCTGTCTTACCCCTAGGGTCTTCATGACATTTTTTTTTCTTAAATTCCATATATATGTGTTAGCATACGGTATTTGTCTTTCTCTTTCTGACTTACTTCATTCTGTATGACAGACTCTAGGTCTATCCACCTCATTACAAATAGCTCAATTTCGTTTCTTTTTATGGCTGAGTAATATTCCATTGTATATATGTGCCACATCTTCTTTATCCATTCATCCGATGATGGACACTTAGGTTGTTTCCATCTCTGGGCTATTGTAACTAGAGCTGCAATGAACATTTTGGTACATGACTTTTTGAATTATGGTTTTTCTCAGGATATATGCCAAGTAGTGGGATTGCTGGGTCATATGGTAGTTCTATTTGTAGTTTATTAAGGAACCTCCATACTGTTCTCCACAGTGGCTGTATCAATATACATTCCCACCAACAGTGCAAGAGGGTTCCCTTTTCTCCACACCCTCTCCAGCATTTATTGTTTCTAGATTTTTTGATGATGGCCATTCTGACTGGTGTGAGATGATATCTCATTGTAGTTTTGATTTGCATTTCTCTAATCATTAATGAAGTTGAGCATTCTTTCATGTGTTTGTTGGCAGTCTGTATATCTTCTTTGGAGAAATGTCTATTTAGGTCTTCTGCCCATTTTTGGATTGGGTTGTTTGTTTTTTTGTTATTGAGCTGCAGTAGCTGCTTATAAATTTTGGAGATTAATCCTTTGTCAGTTGCTTCATTGGCAAATATTTTCTCCCATTCTGAGGGTTGTCTTTTGGTCTTGTTTATGGTTTCCTTTGCTGTGCAAAAGCTTTGAAGTTTCATTATGTCCCATTTGTTTATTTTTGGTTTTATTTCCATTTCTCTGGGAGGTGGGTCAGAAAGGATCGTGCTGTGATTTATGTCATAGAGTGTTCTGCCTATGTTTTCCTCTAAGAGATTGATAGTTTCTGGCCTTACATTTTGGTCTTTAATCCATTTTGAGCTTATTTTTGTGTATGGTGTTAGGGAGTGATCTAATATCATACTTTTACTTGTACCTGTCCAGTTTTCCCAGCACCACTTATTGAAGAGGCTGTCCTTTCTCCACTGTACATTCCTGCCTCCTTTATCAAAGATAAGTGACCATATGTGCGTGGTTTTATCTCTGGGCTTTCTATACTGTTCCATTGATCTATCTTTCTATTTTTGTGCCAGTACCATAATGTCTTGATTACTGTAGCTTTGTAGTATAGTCTGAAGTCAGAGAGCCTGATTCCTCCAGCTCCGTTTTTTGTTCTCAAGATTGCTTTGGCTATCTGGAGTCTTTTGTGTTTCCATACAAATTGTGAAATTTTTGTTCTACTTCTGTGAAAAATACCAGTAGTAGTTTGATAGGGATTGCATTGAATCTGTAGATTGCTTTGCATAGTAGAGTCATTTTCACAATGTTGATTCTTCCAATCCAAAAACATGGTATATCTCTCCATCTATTTCTATCATCTTTAATTTCTTTCATCAGGGTCTTATAATTTCCTGCATACAGGTCTTTTGTCTCCTTAGGTAGGTTTATTCCTAGATATTTTATTGTTTTTGTGGCAATGGTAAATGGGAGTGTTTTCTTGATTTCACTTTCAGACTTTTCATCCTTAGTGTATAGGAATGCAAGAGATTTCTGTGCATTAATTTTGTATCCTGCTACTTTACCAAATTCATTGATTAGCTCTAGTAGTTTTCTGGTAGCATCTTTAGGATTCTCTATGTATAGTATCATGTCATCTGCAAACAGTGACAGCTTTACTTCTTCTTTTCCAATTTGGATTCCTTTTAATTCCTTTTCTTCTCTGATTGCTGTGGCTAAAACTTCCAAAACTATGTTGAATAAGAGTGGTGAGAGTGGGCAACCTTGTCTTGCTCCTGATCTTAGTGGAAATGCTTTCAGTTTTTCATCATTGAGGACGATGTTGGCTGTGGGTTTGTCATATATGGCCTTTATTATGTTGAGGAAAGTTCCCTCTATGCCTACTTTCTGCAGGGTTTTTATCATAAATGGGTGTTAAATTTTGTCGAAAGCTTTCTCTGCATCTATTGAGATGATCATATGGTTTTTCTCCTTCAATTTGTTAATATGGATTATCACATTGATTGTTTTGTGTACATTGAAGAATCCTTGCATTCCTGGAATAAACCCCACTAGATCATGGTGTATGATCCTTTTAATGTGCTGTTGGACTCTGTTTGCTAGTATTTTGTTGAGGATTTTTGCATCTATGTTCATCAGTGATATTGGCCCGTAGTTTTCTTTCTTTGTGACATCCTTGTCTGGTTTTGGTATCAAGGTGATGGTGGCCTCATAGAATGAGTTTGGGAGTGTTCCTCTCTGCTATATTTTGAAAGAGTTTGAGAAGGATAGGTGTTAGCTCTTCTCTAAATGTTTGATAGAATTCTCCTGTGAAGCCATCTGGTCCTGGGCTTTTGTTTGTTGGAAGATTTTTAATCACAGTTTCAATTTCAGTGCTGTGATTGGTCTGTTCATATTTTCTATTTCTTCCTGATTCAGTCTTGGCAAGTTGTGCATTTCTAAGAATTTGTCCATTTCTTCCAGGTTGTCCATTTTATTGGCATAGAGTTGCTTGTAGTAATCTCTCATGATCTCTTGTATTTCTGCAGTGTCAGTTGTTACTTCTCCTTTTTCATTTCTATTTCTATTGATTTGAGTCTTCTCCCTTTTTTTCTTGAACAGTCTGGCTAATGGTTTATCAATTTTGTTTATCTTCTCAAAGAACCAGCTTTTAGTTTTATGGGTCTTTGCTATCGTTTCCTTCATTTCTTTTTCATTTGTTTCTAATCTGATTTTTATGATTTCTTTCCTTCTGCTACTTTGGGGTTCTTTTGTTCTTTCTCTAATTGCTTTAAGTACAAGGTTCAGTTGTTTATTCGAGATGTTTCCTGTTTCTTAAGGTAGGATTGTATTGCTATAAACTTCCCTCTTAGAAATGCTTTTGTTGCAACCCATAGATTTTGGGTCATCGTGTCTCCATTGTCATTTGTGTCCAGGTATTTTTTTATTTCCTCTTTGATTTCTTCAGTGATCACTTCGTTATTAAGTAGTGTATTGTTTAGCCCCCATGTGTTTGTATTTTTTACAGATCTTTTCCTGTAATTGATATCTAGTCTCATAGCATTGTGATCGGAAAAGATACTTGATACAATTTCAATTTTCTTAAATTTACCAAGGCTTGACTTGTGACCCAATATATGATCTATCCTGGAGAATGTTCCATGAGCACTTGAGAAAAATGTGTATTCTGTTGTTTTTGGATGGAATGTCCTATAAATATCAATTAAGTCCATCTTGTTTAATGTATCATTTAAAGCTTGTGTTTCCTTATTTATTTTCATTTTGGATGAGCTGTCCATCTGTGAAAGTGGGGTGTTAAAGTCCCCTGCTATGAATATGTTACTGTCGATTTCCCCTTTTATGGTTGTCAGTATTTGCCTTATGTATTGAGGTGCTCCTATGTTGGGTGCATAAATATTTATAATTTTTATATCCTCTTCTTGGATTGATCTCTTGATCATTATGTAGTGTCCTTCTTTGTCTCTTCTAAAAGTCTTTATTTTAAAGTCTATTTTGTCTGATATGAGAATTGCTACTCCAGCTTTCTTTTGATTTCCATTTGCATGAAATATCTTTTTCCATCCCCTTTCTTTCAGTCTGTATGTGTCTCTAGGTCTGAAGTGGGTCTCTTGTAGACAGCATTTATATAGGTCTTGTTTTTGTATCCATTCAGCCAATCTGTGTCTTTGGTGGGAGCATTTAATCCATTTACATTTAGGGTAATTACCGATATGTATGTTCCTATTCCCATTTTCTTAATTGTTTTGGGTTTGTTATTGTAGGTCTTTTCCTTCTCTTGTGTTTCTTGCCTAGAGAAGTTCCTTTAGCATTTGTTGTAAAGCTGGTTTGGTGGTGGTGAATGCTCTCAGCTTTTGCTTGTCTGTAAAGGTTTTAATTTCTCCATCAAATCTGAATGAGATCCTTGCTGGGTAGAGTAATCTTGGTTGCAGGTTTTTCTCCTTCATCACTTTAAATATGTCCTGCCACTCCCTTCTGGCTTGCAGAGTTTCTGCTGAAAGATCAGCTGTTAACCTTACGGGGATTTCCTTGTGTGTTATTTTTCCCCTGCTGCTTTTAATATGTTTTCTTTGTATTTAATTTTTGACAGTTTGATTAATATGTGTCTTGGCGTGTTTCTCCTTGGATTTATCTTGTATGGGACTCTCTGTGCTTCCTGGACTTGATTAACTATTTCCTTTACCATATTAGGGAAGTTTTCAACTATAATCTTTTCAAATATTTTCTCAGTCCCTTTCTTTTTCTCTTCTTCTTCTGGAACCCCTATAATTCGAATGTTGGTGCGTTTAATGTTGTCCCAGAGGTCTCTGAGACTGTCCTCAGTTCTTTTCATTCTTTTTTCTTTATTCTGCTCTGCAGTAGTTATTTCCACTATTTTATCTTCCAGGTCACTTATCCATTCTTCTGCCTCAGTTATTCTGCTATTGATCCCATCTAGAGTATTTGTAATTTCATTTATTGTGTTGTTCATTGTTGCTTGTTTCATCTTTAGTTCTTCTAGGTCTTTGTTAAATGTTTCTTGCATTTTGTCTATTCTATTTCCAAGGTTTTGGATAATCTTTACTATCATTATTCTGAATTCATTTACAGGTAGACTGCCTATTTCCTCTTCATTTGTTAGGTCTGGTGGGTTTTTATCTTGCTCCTTCATCTGCTGTGTGTTTTTCTGTCTTCTCATTTTGTTTATATTCCTGTGTTTGGGGTCTCCTTTTTGCAGGCTGCAGGTTTGTAGTTCCCGTTTTTTTGGTGTCTGTCCCCCGTGGCTAAGGTTGGTTCAGTGGGTTGTGTAGGCTTCCTGGTGGAGGGGACTAGTGCCTGTGTTCTGGTGGATGAGGCTGGATCTTGTCTTTCTGGTGGGGAGTTCCACGTCTGGTGGTGTGTTTTGGGGTGTCTGTGGGCTTATTATGATTTTAGGCAGCCTCTCTGCTAATGGGTGGGGTTGTGTTCCTGTCTTGCTAGTTGTTTGGCATAGGGTTTCTGGCACAGTAGCTTGCTTGTTGTTGAGTGAAGCTGGGTGCTGGTGTTGAGATGGAGATCTCTGGGAGATTTTCGCCATTTTATGTTATGTGGAGCTGGGAGGTCCTTTGTGGACCAGTATCCTGAAGTTGGCTCTCCCACCTCAGAGGCACAGCACTGACTCCTGGCTGCAGCACCAAGAGCAGTTCACCCACACGGCTCAGAATAAAAGGGAGAATAAGTAGAAAGAAAGAATTAGTAGAAGTAGAAAGAAAGAAAGAAAGAAAGAAAGAAAAGAAAGAAAGAAAGAAAGAAAGAAGGAAATTAAGAAAGGAGGGAGGGAGGGATGGATGGAGGGAGAGAGGGAGGAAGGAGGGAAGGAAGGAAAAAAGAAAGAAAGAAGATAAAGTAAAATAAAATAAACTAAGATAAAATATAATAAAGTTATTCAAATAAAAAATAATTATTAAGGAAAAAACGGACGGATAGAGCCCTTGGACAAATGGTGGATGCAAAGCTATACAGACAAAATCTCACACAGAAGCATACACATACACACTCACAAAAAGAGGGAAAGGGGTAAAAATCATAAATCTTGCTCTCAAAGTCCACCTCCTCAGTTTGGGGTGATTCGTTGTCTATTCATGTATTCCACAGATGCAGGGTACATCGAGTTGATTGTGGAGCTTTAATCCGCTGCTTCTGAGGCTGCTGGGAGAGATTTCCCTTTCTCTTCTTTGTTCTCACAGCTCCCAGGGGCTCAGCTTTGGATTTGGCCCGGCCTCTGCCTGTAGGTCGCCGGAGGGCGTCTGTTCTTCTCTTAGACAGGACAGGGCTAAAAGAGCCGCTGATTCGGGGGCTCTGGCCCACCCAGGCCGGAGGGAGGGAGGGGCACGGAGTGCGCGGCGGGCCTGCGGTGGCAGAGGCCGGCGTGACGTTGCACCAGCCCGAGGCGCGCCGTGTGTTCTCCTGGGGAAGTTGTCCCTGGATCCCGGGACCCTGGCAGTGGCGAGCTGCACAGGCTCCCCGGAAGGTGGGTGTGGATAGTGACCTGTGCTCGCACATAGGCTTCTTGGTGGCAGCAGCAGCAGCCTTAGCGTCTCATGCCCGTCTCTGGGGTCCGTGCTTTTAGCCGCGGCTCGCGCCCGTCTCTGGAGCTCCTTTAAGCAGCGCTCTTAATCCCCTCTCCTCGTGCACCAGGAAACAAGGAGGGATGAAAAAGTCTCTTGCTTCTTCGGCAGGTCCAGACTTTTCCCCGTGCTCTCTCCCGGCTAGCCGTGGTGCACTAACCTGCTGCAGGCTGTGTTCACGCCGCCAACCCCAGTCCTCTCCCGGCGCTCAGACCGAAGCCCGAGCCTCAGCTCCCAGCCCCGCCCGCCCCGGCGGGTGAGCAGACAAGCCTCTCGAGCTGGTAAGTGCTGGTCGGCACCGATCCTCTGTGCGGAAATCTCTCTTCTTTGCCCTCCGCACCCCTGTTGCTGTGCTCTCCTCCGTGGCTTCGAAGCTTCCCCCTCCGCCACCCGCAGTCTCCGCCCGCAAAGGGGCTTCCTACTGTGTGGAAACCTTTCCTCCTTCACGGCTCCCTCCCACTGGTGCAGGTCCCGTCCCTATCCTTTCGTCTCTGTTTATTCTTTTTTCTTTTGCCCTACCCAGGTACGTGGGGGGTTTCTTGCCTTTTGGGAGGTCTGAGGTCTTCTGCCAGCGCTCAGTATGTGTTCTGTAGGACTTGTTCCACGTGTAGATGTATTTCTGGTGTATCTATGGGGAGGAAGGTGATCTCCACGTCTTACTCTTCTGCCATCTTCCCGGAAGCCTCCCAATGTGTTTTTAAAATACACACTTTATTGGGCCTTTTGAATTGCAAAAGCAAAAAAAAACATGTTGGTTGTGATGAGTGAAATGTAGAAATGTATGAAGGAGAGTTTAAAAATCTTCCCTCTCTCCTCCCACCATGAAGATTCCAATGATAAAATGATGTGTCCTTTTACATCTTTCTGCTGACACAAGCATATATAGTCAATATTCCAGCTTTATTAATTTTTTCTTTTATTTTATAAATGGGAATATATATAATTATATATATGTGCACACGTGTGCGTGTGTGTATGTGTGTGTGTGTGTGTATAAAACTCAGCTACTCATTGATTTAACAGTATTTGGACCCCTTTCTATGTAAAAACATTCAGGTCTAGTCGATTCTTCTTAAATACTGCATAATACCTCATTGAATGACTAGATCCTAATTTAGTCCGCCATCAGTTTGTTCCCAGTTGTTTCTCACTACACCTAATGGTACAATGAACTTCTTTGTCCTTGGTCCTTATATTCGGGGTCCTAAATTGGGATTACTAGGCTGATTTAACATTTTAGATATTAAAAATAACTGTCTGATTACTTTCTTAATCTTTTGCTGCAGTTCGCAGTCTGGGCAGCAGGAACGAGAATGCTCTGTTCCCCACGTCATCATTAGAAGGGGATATTTACTACTTCTCCTCTTGTTTGCCGACCTGGTGAGTGAAAACTATCTAATTTGTGTGTAAAGCACCAACGCTCTTTATTATGGTCAGCGAAGCAGAGTTCAAGGTTTATCAGTACTTCCTGGGGAGCATTTAGAAATGCTGATGCCTGGGCTTCACCACAGACCTACTGAAACAACATCTTTGGAGAGTAGCCCAGGAATCTTTTTGTATTTGTGTTTTAATTTCCCCAAGTGACTCTGATATAGCTGGGCACATATCCATCGACAGGCAATTGGAAATCATGAATAGAACCTCTATCTAGAACTGAGAAACCTAAACTTCAAAAGCTGCAATTTATTAGTTAAGTGTTTAAGAAAACAATGTACCCAGGTAATCATTATGGTTAGAAATTCAAAAATTCAATTTACATACAACATTTTAATTCCATGAATTGTTTAAAACAAGGGATACCTACATGTACCTTTCTTTGCTTTAGAGATTAAAGCCCAAGATAGGAGGCAGCTATGAAGTGGACATTTTAGAATGACAATTTCCTGGCCAGCTGTGAATCCCTTCTTAAAGAGCATGAATACTGAATGTCTGATCTTTTTGAAAATGAAATAAAATTAGGGGTGTTCTGGCCCATCATTGCTGAACTCTGTCTCATGGAACTTCCTCACTTGAAGAATAGAGAAAAAACCCTGCTACTTCAGTTTTTATTAGGATGTATCTGGGCAGAGCAAGGCAAGGGATTGTTAAAGACAGTGACTCTGAAGGAGAGGCCAGCACAGTTGTTTGAGAGGTGCCTTGAGAGACTTGAGTAGCAAAGGCGGAGTCATTCTCTCTTCTCTCCTTGAGACCAGAAAGGGGCTGCCTTATTGCCACAAACCAGGAGCAGCCACCAGGTGGCGAGGTTCTCTTATTTTCCTCAAAGCCTAAAGTGTTTAAGGGTGGGAGAGAATAAATGACTTCAAATTCTCAACTTGGATAAAACCAAAAGTGAAGGGGGCAAGGATGCAAATGGCAGACCCTCAGTGTCTCAGATGAGAGCACCCACCTTGCAGGGGGAGTTGTGAGGAAATGCTTAATACATGTGAAGTGCTGAGACCCTGCCTAGCTGATTTTAAGGACTCAGTAAGCTTCTTTTAAAATATGAAAAGTGAAAGAAAACCTCTAGTATTATAACCTCATCTTAATTGTTTTTATGCTGAGTTCCGTTTCAGTTCCTGTTTTTTCTTAAAATCCTCTACAAAGTCATATCTATGTCAAAATTAAAAATGACCTAGTTAAAATAGATATGTAACTAGAAAACAGGGTTCAAATGCTTCCTCTTTTGAGTGAAAATCAATCAATGTACAAAACCCCCAAATTTACAAAATGGATAAATTCAAGAGATTGCAAAAGAGTCTTTATTTTAAAAAGAGACTCATCACAAACTTCCTTAAAAGATAAGTTTCCTTTCTACCTTAAGAATTTGATTCAATTTACTAAATTTAATTTGCTCCTGACTGCTCTGTGAACTGAACGTATCCTCAGAATCAATTGTGAAGTTGGTCATTTGCCTTCTGCATCCTTTGCTTCCCCTTCTGTAGATTTTCTCCTTTCCTATACGCTTCCCATGCTTCTGTCTCCCGATTCCCTCAGGAGAGGTGCAGACAGTAGATGAAGATTGGGAGGAAATACAGTACAAAAGCCCTGGAGGAAATACAATACAAAAGCCCTGGAGGAAATACAGTACAAAAGCAAAAGCTGTTTACACTTGGGCAGCCTTCTCACTGGGGGCAGATTTCACTCTAGGGAGATAATAATGTGGAAGAGGATGAGGAACCGTTTATTAAACATTTTCTCTATTCTGGGTACTCTTGTTTGCATGTTCACTTATTTCCCACAGAAACCTTGTGATGGAAGGATGGGGATAATTTTCCATTTACATATGAAGAAATTGAGGGCACAGAACTAGTACGTGAAAGAGCCAAGTCTTGACCTTAGGTTGGTCTGATTCCGTAGCTCAAGTGTTGAACTGCCACTGGGCTGGAATATGTTAGAACAGAAGCAGGGGGTTAGGTGAAGATGAGCGTCTCAATGTAATTCTGGGAAACACACAAAAAGCAGTGTTAGCAAAGCTCCACCAACTCGATGATGAGCATAACCTACTTCTGTGACACTTGCCCCCAGTCAAAAACAAAGTCCTTTAATATTATCTCTTAGAAAATAGGCTGTTTAGTGCAATGTGCTAGCATATACATTGGCATCAGATAGATCTGATTTTCCATATTCTTTATACTAATGAGATAATAATTATTTTTACTATTCTTTGTGACAATGAAATATGAAGTCATAATCACCACACTCTAAGGACTCTAAAACGTGTCCAAACAAAAAAGAATAAAAGCAAGTATTTGACATCTACAGCATGAGAGAAGAGGCTTTGTAACAAACTGAAAACATTTCCTGCTGGTAAAGATGGGACAATAAGAACAAAACTACTTTACCAAAAACTGGTTCTCATATTTTGACTTGACAGTTAAGGAATGCTGAATTAAGTAACAACAAATCACCTGAAAATGTGAGTGAAGCAATGACAAAATTATCTCGTAATAAATTTTCTAAATTTATTAAGAGACATCATTATTTTAATATAATCTCTGGTGCAAATTTTAAAGTGATTGATTTAACAGCCTGTACTCTAAAGTATATACAAATGTGGATTTGTCCTGGAAGTATAAAACATTCTGGCTTATTTATTAGGCTGGCCTAATATTTTATTTATTTATTTATTTATGGCTGGGTTGGGTCTTCATTGCAGTGCGTGGGCTTCTCATTGCGGTGGCTTCTCCTGTTGTGGAGCACGGGCTTTAGGCGCTTGGGCTTCAGTTGTGGTGTGCAGGCTCGATAGTTGTGGCGCATGGGCTTTGTTGTTCCGCGGCATGTGCGATCTTCCTGGAGCAGGGCTTAAACACATGTCCCCTGCTTTGGCAGGTGGATTCCTAACCACTGCGCCACCAGGGAAGTCCCTAGCCTAATATTTTAAAATAAGTCTGCAGCCATACAGTCTTCATAGATTCCCTAAAATCACTTGCCAGTGCATCTCTCAGAGAGAGATCAGTGCAGAAGTAACATCATGCTCTTCCTTCTTAAACTGTTTAGGCAAGTGGAGGAAACCAGATGAAATCTGCCCAAAGCAACTTTTTAGTGAGTGTTCCAGTCGGTGTGTTTTCAGTAGCTTTTAAGAGATCAACTCAGTTGGCACCAATAGAATAAAAAGCCTGAGGTAGGGTGATTCCAGGTGTGGTTAAGTCAGTGGCTCATTGCCATCACTGAGGAGCCAGGTCTCTTCATTCTTCTGCTGTGCTTTGCTCATAATATAGACTTTTGACCACGGGCTTGCAGGATGACTGCAGCAAGTTTAAGTAAGTACTTCACAACATTAAAGGCTCCCTTGTATCCCTTTTTAAGAGTAAGAAAAACTCTTCCACACTCACTGTTCAGAATTATAGACATGCCCATTCCTAAATCATCCCCTGGCAAGGAAAATGGGATTTCCATGATTGGCTGAGATAAACTAAGATTATCCCCCCTAGGGGTGGGGAAAGGTCCAGCCTTTTCTAAAGTATGCAATCTCCCGACAACTGAACAATGTCAAAGTTTTGATCTCAGGGAGGATGAGTGTGTGGAACTGCTGCAAAGTAAGTGGTCGACAGTGTCCGCCATGTTGAGTCAGGAAGACCCTAGAAGGAATGGCTCCCAAAGCAGGGCTGGGACCTTCCAAGTATTTGCCTTGTGGAAGGAGAATACATACTGAAGAATAACTAGATAATATTATCCCTTTTTTTCTGATTTGACATGGCAGTCTCAACCCCTGATGACTTTCAGGGAAAGAGAAAATGTTGTGATTATGCCTTTTAAAAGAGACAAGAAATTCCCTACATGGAGGAGTCAGTGGTTCAGTATTACATTTGTAACTAAAAGAAATTTGGGGGGAAGGAGGAACAAAACTGAATCTTTTAGTTCAATTTACAGAAACCCATCTGTGACAGACATACGCAATAGGAAACTTCATCTTTCATCACAGGAAGTCCAGAGGTAGGGAAGGCTCCAGGGTCGGTTGATCTGGCTCGTTCCACCTCTTGGCCCTGCCTTCCTCAGTGTTGGCTTCATCCTCAGGTTGGTGGTTGGAGTGATTCTAGGTGTCACAGCTAGTCAAGATAAAGTCCAAAAGGGGCAGAATGACAGCTGCCCATGAGGAATGGGAAGACTTTCCCCAGATGCCCCTCAGCATACTTCCTCTCCTGTTTCACTGGCCAGAGTTAGGTCACATGTCCATTCCTGAGTCCATCACTGCTTGGAGAGCTGACTAAATAAACATCTAGGCTGTGAGGATTCCAACTGCAAGTTGGTTTTCACTGTAGTTGGAATAATCAATATTCCTTACCTCTATAGCTCTAATTAATCTAATTAATCTACATCAGCAGTCAGCAAACTAATCGGCCCACCACATATTTGAAGTTTTAAAGTTTTATTGGAGCACAGCCCCATCCCTTGTTTTCCATGTATTGTTGATGGCTGCTTTTATGCCACAATGACATTTCAGTTGTGACAGAGACCATATGACTTACAAAGCCTAAAATATTTTCTATGTGATTCTTTACAGAAGTTTGCCTACCCTGATCTAAAGTTAACTGCAGTACTTTCTTTTATTTGCTTTATCCTACCTTCTGAAAGTGGCAACTTTTAATTTTATTATTCTAGGAAGGAGTGTGTGATGGTTAATTTTATGTCACCTTGACTGGCTATGGAGTGCCCAGATTAAATACTATTTTTGCGGGTGTCTGTGAGGGTGTTTGCACATGAGATTAGCATTTGTATTTGTGGTATCAGTAAAGAAGACTGCCCTCCCCAGTGTTGGTGGGCATCATCCAGTCCATTGAGGGAGGGTGTGAATAGAACAAAAGGCAGAGGAAGGAGGAATTTACCCCCTTTTCCTGCCTCACTGTTGAGCTGGGACATCTCATCTCATCCTTTCCTTCCACTCAAACTGAGGTTTATACCACTGACTCCCCTGGTTCCCTGGTCTTCAGACTCAAACTGAATTATACCACTGACTTTCCTGGGTCTCCAGCTTGCAGATGGCAGACTGTGGGACTTCTCAGCCTCCATAATAACATAAGCCACTTCCTCATAATAAGTCTCTCTCTCTGTCTCTCTCTCTGTCTCTCTCTGTCTCTCTCTGTCTCTCTCTCTCTCTCTCTCTCACTCTCTCACTCTCTCTCTCATTTATATATACTGTATCTATCTATTTGTCTATCTATCTATCCCTATTGGTTCTGTTTCTCTGGAGAACCCTATTACAGAGTGAAACCTATGTTCATCTTATCCATAGTTGTATGATTAGATATATTTTATCGATTTCCTTTGTGAGTTTTTAAATTGAAGACACCTAGTCTACATAAGATACCTACATAAAGTCAAGTCAATGACTCTCCCAACAGGTTTATGCTGTTTATACAGGATCCAGTCAGTGGCGTGTTGGACCCAGTTTGTACTGACTTGTAAGAGCTATTTGCTAGCATGACTTTCAAACTCTGCCTTCAGCGACCTTGGTGGTGTGAAATTGACCATGGTGGGGAGTAGGTACACCACAGAAATTGGCAGACACTTAAATTGAGATTGTTCGCTGTTCTTTTTTTTTTCCTGAAGATCTGGTTGTTAAATATTTACCAGCACACCATGGCTCCAGCCATTACACACACCTGTCTCTGCTCTATAACTGCATAACAGAGAATGCCAATGGTGATCGGGGCTTTACCAATACATTCAGCTTCAAATGATTTGTAATCTGAAGTAATCAGTTAAATCCCTCTTGCAATGAGATAATGTAGCCTGTGTTTTAAGTGTTACATAGATTTTGATTTGTATAGGTTTTTTTCTAAGTAAATATTTCTCTTAGATGAAACATACAGATGAAATAAATGAAAGCAAAATATCTTCCCCTTAAACTATCTGAAATTACAAGCATATTTATATTTTATAATTTATGTAAACCACTTGTGTGTGAATAAAGCGGAATATAGCTATCAGTGTACAAGGATCAAGTGTTCTGAATTCTCACTTTGTTCTGGAGTGAGTGTAGTGTTCACTGGGATCCGAAGGGAAGCCCTAGGTTTGGAGAGACTTGCCTTAATAAAAAGTGCACTCATTCATTTAAACAAGCATTTATTAAGCATCTATTAAATCCCAGGCAACAATGACTTGCAAAAGACCTGGGCTCTGCTCACATAAGCCTTACAATCTAATGAGGAAGATAAATGTTAAACAAATAATCACATAAATGAGTACAAAATTAACAGCGGAACAGTAGGAAAGAAATGTAAATCTTTGTAAGCATGGGGAACTGACCCATCTGTGTTGCAGAGAGTAAGAGGGAAAGAGTTCCAAGTTGAAATCTATATTCCAGGGAAATCTACTGGGTTGGCCAAAAAGTTCATTTGGGTTTTTGGAAAAACCTGAATGAGCTTTTTGGTCAACCTAATATTTTCCAAGAGATCCTGAAAAAACTTGCCAGCCATTGTGGGCTCAAGAACAATGGGGGACCATTTGAAGGGTTTTAAGCACAGGAGTGTCAGGATTAAATATGTATTTTCAAAAGATCTGTGGCTGCAGAGGCACAAGGATCTTGGCATGGGGAGAATAAGCAGAGGGAGAGCAGTCCTTTGGCTATTGCAGCAGTTCTGGTGGGGTTTAGGGAGGCTCAGACCAGGGCATTCATGGAGGATGTGGTGAGAAGTGGCTGAAACACATCTGAACTCACTGAGCTCCCCACAAAACACTTCAGCTGCCTTCAAGGAGCTTATAATGTAGTTGAAGAGGCAATTCGTGGGTATAAAGTCACAGCAACAGTGTATAATTAGGAAGTAAACTGAGGAGATCAACTGAGGGACATAGGAATTGAGAGCAAGAAATGGGCCAGGACTCCAATGGTTAGGATTTAGAGAGAGAGGCCAGAGGAAAGAGGTGGCAAGAGGCAGGGCAGTGAGGGGAGGAGCAGAGATGGCACAATGGGATGAAGAACAAATCTTGCTGGATATGCAGGGTAAGGCCAAATTATGAGAACTTGAGAAGGTCAGAATTTGAAAGACTTGATGTGAGATGAGAATGAGCCACTAAAAGTATTTTACATAAGAAGGAAACCAAACGAAAGTAAGCTTTAAAGAAGTTTAGTTTTACCAAATTCTTGTGGTTAATTAGGCGGAGAAGAACTTGCTGCCTGCATGGTTGTTGAGTAGGGGATTGGACTTAGCTGTTGACAATTAAGAAAGGAGGTGAGGCCTAGTGGAAAACATGGGCAGAACACTCTTTGACGTAAATCGCAGAAATAGTTTTTTGGATCTGTCTCCTATAGTAAAGAAAATAAAAGCAAATATAAACAAATGATACCTAATTAAACTTAAAGCTTTTGCACAGCAAAGGAAACCATCGACAAAATGAAAAGACAACCTACCGAATGGGAGAAAATATTTGCAAATGACATGACCAAAAAGGGATTAATATCCAACATACATAAACAGCTCATGCAACTCAACATCAAAAAAAACAAGCAACCCAGTTGAAAAATGGGCAGAATAACTGAATAAGCATTTTTCCAAAGAGGAAATGCAGATGGCCAACAGGCACATGGAAGGATGCTCAACATCGCTAATCGTCAGGGAAATGCAAATCAAAACCACAATGAGGTATCACCTCACACCTGTCAGAATGGCTATCATGAAAAAGAATACAAGAAACAAATGTTGGAGAGGATGTGGAGAAAAGGGAACCCTCTTGCACTGTTGGTGGGAATATAAATTGGTGCAGCCACTGTGGAAGACAGTATGGAAGTTTCCCAAAAAACTAAAATTAGAACTATCATATGACTCAGCAATTCCACTCCTAGGTATCTAACTGAAATAAAACAAAAATACTAACTCAAAAAGATACAGGCATCCCAATGTTTATAGCAGCATTACTTACAACTGCCAAGATATGGAAGAAATGTAATTGTCCATCAACAGATGAACGGATAAAGATGTGGTATATATATATATACACACACACAATGGAATACTACTCAGCCATAAAAAAGAATGAAATTTTCCCATTTGCTGCAACATGGATGGACTAGGGGAGCATTATGCTAAGTGAAATAAATCAGAGAAAGATAAATACTGTATGATATCACTTATTTGTAGAATCTAAAAAATACAGCAAACTAGTGAATATAAGAAAAAAGAAGCAGACTCACAGATACAGAGAACAAACTAGTGGTCACCAGTGGGGTGGGGGGGCAGTATAGGGGTGGGGGAGTGGGAGGTTCAAACTATTGGGTGTGAAAAAGGCTCAAGGATGTATTGTACCACCCTGGGGAATATAGCCAATATTTTGTAATAACTGTAAAGGGAAAGTAACCTTTAAAACTTGTATTAAAATTAAAAACTAAAGAATGGAAGTGAGGGACAGATATTAGGAACATTCACTGGATAGGAGATGATGAATTTGCTTTAGACATAAAATGAGCTTGAAATGGTGATGAGCTCTCCAGTAATAAATGTCCAGTAGGCAATAGAGACTGGGTGGTTTTATTTGCATTCTTCTGCACTGCTTACAATCCCAGCTTGTCTTTCCACATTAGCGTTCTCAAAAGGAACGTTCCATGATTTGTACAAAGGAAAAGTTCTCCTTTCTAAAGCACTTGGCAAGACTTTACAAAATGAAATATTTTTATACATTATCTTAATTGCATATTAAATAATATCTTGCCATAACAAAATTGAATTGCCCAGACGGTCATAGATTGTTTGTTTCTTTTGCGGTACGTGGCCCTCTCACTGTTGTGGCCTCTCCCGTTGCGAGCACAGGCTCCGGATGCGCAGGCTCAGCATCCATAGCTCACGGGCCCAGCCGCTCCGCGGCATGTGGGATCTTCCCAGACCGGGGCACGAACCCGTGTCCCCTGCATCAGCAAGCAGACTCTCAACCACTGCACCACCAGGGAAGCCCGGTCATAGATTTTTCTGTATTCTTTACCAGCTTTAATAAGTAATTATGGATTTTTAGGAAATTAGAACCAGAGGTAGACTCCTATTTTAGTGAGCTTCATGAGATAAATAATTTATAGTGTTTAACTTCCATTAAATTTTTTTAAAAATTTATTTATTTTTGGCTGCATTGGGTCTCCGTTGTGGTACGCAGGCTTCTCCTTGCAGTGGCTTCTCTTGTTGCAGAGCTCGGGCTCTAGGCATGCGGGCTTCAGTAGTTGTGGCACACAGGTTCAATAGTTGTGGCTCATGGGCTTCTTTGCTCCACGGCATGTGGGATCTTACTGGACCAGGCCTCAAACCCATGTCCCCTGCATTGGCAGGTGGATTCTTAAGAACTGTGCCACCAGGGAAGTCCCTCCATTAAAATTAATATACACTGCAATCTATAGCAAAACAGGTTCAGGATATACTTTATAAAGAAACTCATATACTCATGTCTCATTTACAAATCTTCTCTAGTTTATTAATAACCCACATTTCGTCAGAGATTAAAGTCTTCTTTATCCCTCCATCCTCCTACCCCTCAACACTTCTAAGGTAAACTACCACCTAAATACCAATAGAGTATTTTTTAGAAAATTTAGAATTTCAAAGGTCCAAACACACTACAAATAACAAACAACAACAAAAAAATGTCTTTGCTTCAGAGATTAGCTTCAGAGCGGACAACAACTGTTGAAGGCATCTGCTAAGTGGGATTTTTAATTTAATAGAATTTGTTGTAACTCTATCAGTAAAGCACAATTGCTGTGCACCATCTGTCGAAGCTTTGAAACTGCCTTGCATGTTACAATCATATCCATTAAAATGGAATACTACTTTTTACTAACTTGTCTTCTTCCTATTTATTTTCCAATGCTTTCAGAATCATTAGAAGATGAATTGACAAGAAAACAAACAATCTCAAGAGTCAAAAGGACAACTCAACAGCAAAAAAAATCCCACCAAAAAAACCCCCAAAAACTGATTTTCAAATGGGCAAAGGACTTGAATAGACATTTCTCCAAAGAATATATACAAATGGCCAATAACTATGTGAAAATGTACCCAGCGTCACTAATCATTAGGGACATGCAAATCAAAACCACAATGATATACCACTTCACACCCATTACGATGACTATTACAAAACAGAAGAACAAACAACAGGAGAAAAAACAGAGGATAGGTGTTGGCAAGGATGTAAAGAAATTGGAACCCTGTGCACTGCTGGTGGGAATGTAAATGGTGCAGCTGCTGTGGAAAACCATATGGCAGTTCCTCAAAAAATTAAATATAGAATTACCATATGACCCAGCAATTCCAATTCTGGGCATATACATAAAAGAATTGAAAGCAGGGACACAAACAGATGTTTGTATACCAATGTTCATAGCAGCATTATTCACAATAGCCAAAAGGTGGAAGTAACTGAAGTGTCTATTGACGGATGAACAGATAAGCAAGGTGTGGTCTACATACATACAATGAAATATTAGCCTTAAAAAGGAAGAAACTTCTGGCACATGCTACAACATAGATGAACCTTGAGGACATTATGCTAAATGAAATAAACCAGTCATAAAAGAACAAATACTGACATGGGGTACTTACAGGAGTCAAATTCATAGAGACAGAAAATAGATGGTGGTTGCCAGGGCTGGGAAGAGGACATTCTTCTTTTATTAAACTGTAATTTTATTTTTATGTTATTCTGTAATATACCTGTAGGCATATAAAATGCAGCATTATTTATAACAGTAAAAGATTATTAAAACATACAAACAAATAAAAACAGTAAAACATTGGTTGAATAAAACTAAGTTACATCTCCAAAAGTATGTAACTTTCTCAAGATGGAGTACTACAGAAACATTTAAGAAAAGGATATTGATATAAGAGAATTCCAGGATACAGTGTTACATTAAAAAATCAAGATAGTAAACAGTGTATATAGTATATTACCCTTTATGTAGGCTACACACACACACACACATACACACACACACACACGTATTTACGGAAACACACACAGGATAGAGAAACCAGAGGCTAAATTTTTTTTTAATAATGCATTTGAGGAGTATAAAAAAGGTGTAAGGTTTTCCTGAATATTCTTTGGTTTCTCATTTTAAATTTAGGACTCCGCCTGCCAGTGCAGGGGACGCGGGTTCGTGCTCCGGTCCGGGGGGATCCCACATGCCGCAGAGCGGCTGGGCCCGTGAGCCATGGCCGCTGGACCTGTGCATCCGGAGCCTGTGCTCCGCAGCGGGAGACGCCACGGCAGTGAGAGGCCCGCATACCACAAAAAACAAACAAACAAACAAACAAAAAAACTTTAGGACTATACTTTATTTTAAAGTTTTAACTGTCAAATCACATGAATGATTTATATATTCAAAAATAAATTTAAATTTTAAAATAATTCCTAAAATTTAAGGTACCTGAAACAAATCTAACCATATATCAAATTAATAACATAATCGCACATAAAAAAGCATTATTTCAATTAATTTTAGAACACCTAGTTGTACACAGTGGGGTATATTTTAAGGACAAAGAGAATGGCAAGAAAATCTCAAGCTTTATTTGTCAGGTTTACTATTAATGGTAATGCCATTATTAGTTTGAAATTACTTAATGCATATTACAACATAAATAATTATCTTTATGTTGTTAGAAGCCAGGATGTTCAGTAGGAATGTAAAATCAAGTACAGGGACTTCCCTGGTGGCACAGTGTTTAAAAATCCACATCAATGCAGGGGACACGGGGTTGAGCCCTGGTTTGGGAATATCCCACATGCCATGGAGCAACTAAGCCCGTGCACCACAACTACTGAGCCTGCGCTCTAGAGCCCACAAGCCACAACTATTGAGCCCACGTGCTACAACTACTGAAACCCGCGTGCGTAGAGCCTGTGCTCCGCAACAAGGGAAGTCGCCGCGGTGAGAACTCATGCACTGCAATGAAGAGTAGCCCCCGCTCGCTGCAACTGGAGAAAGCCCGGGCAAAGCAATGAAGACCCAATGCAACCATAAATAAATAAATAAAATAAATTTCTAAAAAAAAAAAAAGAAAAAAATTTTATAAAAGAAAAAAATAATAAATCAAGTACATTAAGTATATAATTGGAAGTTGAGTTGAAATACCTCTATAAACTTATGACTTCTAATTTTTTGTATGGGAATAATTTCAAACAAAGAAAAGTTGCAAGAATAGTACAAAGGAAATCGTTCTACCTCTTTCCTAGATTCATTTATTATTAATATTTTGCCTCATTTGCTTTGTCATTGGCTCTGTTTATCTACACACACATAATTATTTTTCTGAAACAGATGCATAAATCATGGTTAAGTGTGTATTTTTAAGAATAATAATATTTTCTTTCACACAGTTATCAACTGCAGTAAACTTAACATTGATTCAATACTTCTATCTAATCTACCATCCATATTCTAAGTTGGTCACTTAACCCAATATTGTCCTTTATAGAAGTCTTTTTCCTCCAGTTTAGGATCCAGTCTAGGATTAGGAGTTACAGTTAGCTGTTACATCTCTTTGGTTTCCTTTAGTCTGGAACTTTTTCCCAGTTTTTGTCTTGTATAACGTCGACATTTGGGGGAAGAATTTTAAAAATAGAATATTCTTCCTTTTGAGTCTGTCTGATGTTTGCTGCAATTAGATTGAGGTTGTGCATTCCTAGCTGGAATACCATGTAAGTGACTTTGTGTCCTTCCCAGAGTATCACACTGGTGATGTTAATTTTGATCATTTGCTAAGGGTGTGTCTGATTTATCTACTGTATCATCATCAATATCTCATGATTTTTTCAAAAATCATATACCCTAGCTCTGTCCACTGACAGGGTCTAGTCCATAATACTACAGGGGCAATAAACACCCCTACTTCCCAAATTTACGTTTCTAAATGCCATTCCCCACTATAAGGTACCAGGGATTATTGGAGAAATGGCTGCTCCCAGGTATAGAGTAGGGAACTTCCAAGGTGAGCAAGGGGTATCTTACACTGCCACAAATTCTGGCAAGGAAGTTCTCAAAATCTAAGCAAGTCTAGGTCTTCCCTGGTGGTGCAGTGGTTAAGACTCCACGCTCCCAGTGCAGGGGGCCTGGGTTTGATCCCTGGCCAGGTAACTAGATCCCACATGCATGCTGAAACTAAGAGTTCACATGCCACAACTAAAGAGCCGGCAAGCCACAACAAAGAAGCCCTCCTGCTGCAACTAAGGAGCCCATGTGCTGCAACTAAGACCCGGCACAACCAAAAAATAAAAATAAAAAAATCTAAGTAAGTCATGTCAAAAGACTCTGGAGCCAGCTTGGAGGGGATCTCATTGGACAAAGCTAGGATAATTTAAGCATCAAAAAGAAAAAATAACCATAATTTTGGTTGGTACTCATTGAATATATAAAAATCCATGAATCCATAATAACACTCCTCATACCATTCATAGGACAAGGCATGCTGGGCTTTTAGGCTCCAATGTGTTTTTTTTTTTTTTTTTGTCTGTTTGTTTTTTGCGGTACACGGGCCTCTCACTGTTGTGGCCTCTCCCGTTGCAGAGCACAGGCTCCAGACGCGCAGGGTCAGCGGCCATGGCTCACGGGCCTAGATGCTCCGCGGCACGTGGGATCTTCCCGGACCGGGGCACGAACCCATGTCCCCTGAATCGGCAGACGGACTCTCAACCACTGCGCCACCAGGGAAGCCCTCCAATGTGGTTATGTGCCCATCTGAACAGTTTAGTATGTTCTGCTTCACCTTTTGGAACGCAACTTTGAAGATCCAGCTCAGGTGGCAGAACCTCTATGCAATTCATTGTTTCTCCATATTTCAACAGAGCTCATTGTACATGCCTCTTTAAATGCACATATCAAAATGTAATGGAGGGCTTCCCTGGTGGCGCAGTGGTTGAGAGTCCGCCTGCCGATGCAGGGGACACGGGTTCGTGCCCCGGTCTGGGAAGATCCCACATGCCGCGGAGCGGCTGGGCCCGTGAGCCATGGCCGTTGAGCCTGCGCGTCCGGAGCCTGTGCTCCGCAACGGGAGAGACCACCACAAAAAAAAAAAAAAAAAAAAAAAGTACTGGAATTGCAATACAGGACCTTTCTGACTTTTATTTATTTTGTTATTCCCAGTGCCTAACACATACTAATAGACAGTTTTATATATTTTTATATTATGGGTTGTAAATGAATGAATCAATTTCAATACTATCCCCTGTTTTTTCTTCATGACACAATACAGATTTGTGTTTATTTTGGAAAATAATTGAATGCAGTTAAATATCTGGCTATTTTAGCCAACATGCCAAATTTGTATCATGATAGATTTTTTAGAAGATTTTTCCCACATATCAGCTTTAGCTTGTTGCTAAATCTTATTTATTGCTTTAGCACTCAGTAGACTAGAAATATGTCCCATAATATTTTCCTGATTCTTATTCTTAAACAATAGCTTCCTACGGTATTTTTATTTATCCCAGTCTGTTTTCTCCCCCTAGAGACTTGTCTGCACACATAAATCTATTGATAATGTAGGATGGGAAGTGTTAAAGTCAAATAATTGATTAAAAAATAACTTGTTAGCGACTGGTGGCTTGACTTAGTTGTAATCTTTTTTTTTAAAAGTAGTTGAAACAGATTTTTGGTACACTTTCTGTCACACAGCCCTGGTAACCTATGTAGCGTGTTTTCCAGTAAGTTGCCTGTATTAAACTTCCTCATTCAGTCTCCCACTATGTGTGGAATCTTTCATGCACGTGTGCATATATTCATCCTTAGGTTTTTGTGGACTTCTGAGCATTAACAATTTAGTTGGCAGAGTTGACATAAACTGTCTGGCAAAGGCATGTGCAAACCTACTAAAATACTTCAGGAAAGCCCTCTCTCATACACAGTGAATTTAGGCCACAGGTAAGTAAGCGTGAATAGGTGCGACCAGCGCAGCCGCTTAGTACGGGTCTGTGTTTGGGAGGAATCTCCCCGGCTCCCTCGTGGAGCAGGACTGTGGTGCTGAGGCAAGAACTGAAAAAGGTGAGGGCGGGCAGCCTCAGCTAGGGAGAGCTGTGGGGCGAGGTAGAAAGGGCCGGTCGCTGGCCGCGGTGCTGAACACGCTCCCGGGCTGCCCCCAGGGTGGCCCGCGGGAAGAGGCCCGGCGTGTTGGTGAGTGAGTTAGCGAGTAACCGCCAGTCTCGCGCCTTCGGTTGTCGATTCCTGGCTCCGGGCAGGGGACGCACAGGCCGTGTCCAGGAGTCACCTTGCGAGCGTAGGGGCAGCCTCCGACCCATTCCTCAATAGCAACCCTAGTAACAGCAACGCCGCCTATATTTATTTCTGGAGCTCCAACTCTGTCCCCAGCATTTGGCATCCATTCCCAGTGGTCATCACAACATCCTCGAAATTTAAAACAAAAAGGTTGATGCCTTGCCCAAGTGAACACAGCTACCCAAAGGCTGATCTCTCGTCCATGCCTCAGAAAATGTTTACTGTGCGCCCTCGACGTGCCAGCCTTACAGCCTCTGCCGCTCCCCGTTTGACAGCTACCCCCCACGCCCTGCCACGCTAACACGCCCCTTAGCCCTTCCTCTTCCCCCGAGGTTTGCAGCAGGCAAAAGTAATCTCCTACACAGCATATCCCCTACCACCGCCGAGTTGGGGAACAGTACAAAGGGCTGGAAATCCGAACACAATTTATTCACACATCTTGCCCCTTCGCTCTCAGTAGTCCACCGGGTGGGATAGCCAAGTCTAGCTCTTGAGCCCCCAACTCGCTGTGTGACCTTGGACAAGTGGCCACACCTCTCTGAACCTGCTTCTCCTCGCTAACACGGCGATAGGTTCTAGGACTGAGTGAGGCTCTTCCCAGGTGCGCACTGGTCTCCTTTCAGGTCGGAACACTCCCTACCTCCCTTTTCCAAGCCCGGTTGTGCACGCTTACTTCTCCCCACCAGGTCCGTAGCCAACTCTATCCCTTGTTGAGGAAGAACTCACGTCCCGGGAACTGAAGGTGTTCTCCCCACCGTGCCCGGCCCCAACCCCGGGTGTAATCTGCCCTTCTGGGCCACCCTAGCCAGGCAGCACCCAAGGCTAGGGAGAGGCCCCTCGCGCTCCAGCTTCGCAGTGCCGGGTCTCCTCTGTGCCCACGAGCCGGGACGCTTTGGGAAGTGCGAGATGCATCTGGAGACAGAATGCAAAGGCGAGGCAGGGCTGGCGGAGCTTCCTCGGTGACTGGTACTTGTGTGGAGGCCGGCCAAAGGCTGGGTTGGGAGAGAAGGACTTTGGGGGAGAGGACGAGGAAAAGGGGAGGTGCCAGAAAGAGCGGTGGGTCACTCGGTCCATCTCTCCACCAGTGTGTGTGTGTGTGTGCGCGTGCGTGCGTGTGTGTGTGTGTGTGTGTGTGTCTTCCCGCCTCCCTCTCTTCCCCTCCTCCCCGCCCCAGACTCTCAGTCTCACCTTTTCCCTCAGCTGCTGCCTCTCCCCTCTCTTTCCTCTCCAAGCATCCTCCCTGAGAGCCTGCGCCCGTTCCTCCCTCGCACTCTCTTGCTCCTGTTCCTCCCTCGCACTCTCTTGCGCCTAAGGAGACCTTTTCCGGGACCAGCGCCCGATCCAGCCTCTCAGTGCAGCCGCATCCCAAAGCCAGTTTAAGCAGGGCCGGCAGCATGTGGAACGCGACGCCGAGCGAGGAGCCGGGGCCCAACCTCACGCTGCCGGACCTGGGCTGGGACGCTGCGCCTGACAACGACTCGCTGGTCGACGAGCTGCTGCCGCTCTTCCCCGCGCCGCTGCTGGCGGGCGTCACAGCCACCTGCGTGGCGCTCTTCGTGGTGGGCATCGCGGGCAACCTGCTCACCATGCTGGTGGTGTCGCGCTTCCGCGAGCTGCGTACCACCACCAACCTCTACCTGTCCAGCATGGCCTTCTCCGACCTACTCATCTTCCTCTGCATGCCCCTCGACCTCGTCCGCCTCTGGCATTACCGGCCCTGGAACTTGGGTGACCTGCTCTGCAAACTCTTCCAGTTCGTCAGCGAGAGCTGCACCTACGCCACGGTGCTCACCATCACCGCGCTGAGCGTCGAACGCTACTTCGCCATCTGCTTCCCGCTGCGGGCCAAGGTGGTGGTCACCAAGGGCCGGGTGAAGCTGGTCATCCTGGTCATCTGGGCCGTGGCCTTCTGCAGCGCCGGGCCCATCTTCGTGCTGGTCGGGGTGGAGCATGAGAACGGCACCGACCCTCGGGACACCAACGAGTGCCGCGCCACGGAGTTCGCGGTGCGCTCGGGACTGCTCACCGTCATGGTGTGGGTGTCCAGCGTCTTCTTCTTCCTCCCTGTTTTCTGCCTCACTGTGCTCTACAGCCTCATCGGCAGGAAGCTGTGGAGGAGGAGACGCGGCGAGGCAGCGGTGGGCGCCTCGCTCAGGGACCAGAACCACAAACAAACCGTGAAGATGCTGGGTGGGTTTCGGTGCGCCTTTGAGCTCTCTCTCCCGGGCCCCCTCCTCTTCCCCTGCCCTTCCCCTTCTTCCTGAGTCTGCCTTTCTCCCCAGTTTCTCTAGGTCTCTGTTTCCCTGTAAGTTTCTCAATTATTCTCTCCTTTTTCCGTCTTGAGCTCTGTCTTTGGTCTCTAGTTTCACTGTCTTGTCTCTCTCTCTATTTTTGTTTGTTTTTGTTTTACATTTTTGCTCTATCTCTCTCTATATCTATGTTTCGCGCTCTCCATTCCTTTCTCCTTCCCTCCTCCCACCCCTTGACTATCTCTTTGTTCTCTTTCTATCTCTTTGTGTCTCTTTCTCCTGGTCTCACCTTTCTCTCTTTCATGGAAAAATGTCCCGCCTTTGTATTTCTCTAAAATGTGTTTTATTTTGGCCCAGAAACTTTGCTTCAGAATGAGATCTTTCATTAAAGAGTATATTGTGGTGTTAAAATGTGTTAAAGGTGATGTTAAGCTTCCTGCCTCAATTTGTAGATCTCTAAGTTGCATTAAGAAAAGCTGGTGTTAAGGGTGAAAAAGAGCAGGCATTGATTCTAGGAAGTATTCATTGGTAAATGTAACCAAAGATGTGATCATCGTGGATAATTCTATCAGAGAAGATTCATTTTTCTTTCAACATTGTGATTTGCTTTCTGACTTGCATTTTTTTCCCAGATAATTGCATCAGTTCTGTTTACCCTGATGCTGTTTATACAGCTTTGTAAGGAAATCAGTGACAAGTCAGGGTCTCTGTTTTCATGTTTACTTTTCTCTCCAAGTAGGACAGGCTAGATAAGCTAGGATAGGCAGGCTTCCAAATTGAGAAAAGGAGAATTTGTGGGAGCTGACAGAACTTACTATCCCTCCCCAAATGGTCCTTCAGAGAACATCTGGGTGCAGTGTCACACTGGAGTACGCTGAATCGTTATTGCATAAATTCAGCTTCTTTAAGTATATGTGTTTGGTACAAGTGAAGTAATACAAACTGTGTTCACATCCAAGCAAAATATTAATTCTCCTTGCTTTTATCAAAACCAGAATCTGCACATTTTATTATCTGGACATTGTAGTCAACAGTTTGTACTTATTTGCATATATAGTACTTCTTAGAAGTTATTCTAGGATAATTTTGATTTGTAATTTTACAATTCTTGAAATCCTGTATATTAAAGTGATAGAGTTTATTCAAAGAATGTCAAGTTTTTTAAATTTTTTAGACCACTGATTCTCACAATATGACTAATAGATTGTAAACCTGCTAGTGCCCCCCAGGGGACTCTAATATTCATGTTGCTCCTGGGGCAGTCAGTTGCTGCTATACAAATTAGTTTTGAGAATATGTTTAATAATTTCCTCTGATTTTATTTTTAAGCTGTTAATTATCCTCACTGGTGACTCTCTTTTGCCTTGACAGTTGGAAGGGAATCACTAAAGTGGTACAAGTCCTAAATTATTATTTTCTGTTATTTTTCCTCTGATTTCTGAATTTTAAAAACTTAATCTAAAAATGCAGAGGTTTTGAAGAAAGCAACCTTACATGGGCAAAATTAAGGCCTGGATGGATGATAATTAATGTTAGTCGGTTTTATGGCCTTTTCTACCTTACTTATGTCTATTTTAGGTGGAAAAGCTCATTCATCTTAGTGATTCTCAATCCTGACTGCATATTCAGTCTTCTGTAAAACTTTAAAAAGAAAAAAGAAAACAGGTGTCTTAGTCTCCTTCCTAGAGATTTTAATTTAGTGAGTCTGTATTATATCCAAGGAATCTGTACCCCAGGAAACTCTGATACATAACTATGGTTGAGTAAAACCACATTGTCTCATATAGGTTTGATCTAACACATATAAAATGGTGGAGTATTGTGACTAGATTGTCTAGTTACTTGAGTCAATATGTCAACTCAAGCACAAAATCACTAAAATTGTTAACTAGAAACAACTGGGAAGCTCAGCAGTAAAAATGGTTGAATTGTTGATCCGGACAGACTCAATCTTGGTTAAAATATAGGAAAGAGCAGAAAATGATATTTCTCTGAAGTCAGTGATCCTACCACACATAATCAAAACAAAACCATGTCTTCAAAATCGATTGTGATTTGCTATATTTCTTGAACTTTGCTATATTTCTTGACGTTCTCTTTCTCATTGTCCTTTCAGCTGTAGTGGTTTTTGCTTTCATCCTCTGCTGGCTGCCCTTCCATGTAGGGCGATATTTATTTTCCAAATCCTTCGAGCCTGGCTCCTTGGAGATTGCTCAGATCAGCCAATACTGCAACCTCGTCTCCTTCGTCCTCTTCTACCTCAGCGCCGCCATCAACCCCATTCTGTACAACATCATGTCCAAGAAGTACCGGGTGGCAGTGTTCAAACTTCTGGGATTTGAACCCTTCTCCCAGAGGAAGCTCTCCACTCTGAAGGATGAAAGTTCTAGGGCCTGGACAGAATCTAGTATTAATACATGACCAAGCACATTGCTCAGCAAAGTCATTGCTTATTATTCTAAACTGGAAGCCATAGCACAGCAGAACTTGGGAGGAAGTTGAAGGTTAATTTTGGAATTAGGGACACATAGGTCTGGAAACAATGGGGGGGGGGAAGAAAAGACAGAATTTGTAATGTGTGAGCAGTTTGATTTGATTGCACACTCATCAGTGCTCTCATACACGATTTCTGCATATTCACTGCCTATGATTTTTGCATTCTGCTGTTGGTGCTAGCAAGGGCTCTGCAATTCAGAGAAGGGAGGTGGTGTAGAGAGGGCAATTAGGTCACTTCTTACTAGACAAATTCTAACTCTGATTTCTTTTTCATAATGATAAAATTTTTTTGATTAAAAGAATGACATTAAAATAAAAAATTTAAAACATGACTTTCAAAAACTAGCAATTTTCATAGAGCACCAGATCAGTGCTGTCCAGGAGAAATATAGTACAAGGTACTTAAGTAATTAATATAAAAATTATTAATGAGAATTTTACATTCTTTTTTTATACAAAGTCTTTGAAATCTGGTTTGTCTCAGATTTTCAGCTCATCTTAATTTGGACATGGAGCGTTCATCAGTAATACTTGATTTATTGCGAGTTCATAAATTTTGCAGAAGAAAAAGTAGATTCATTAACCTAAGCTGTCCAAACACACTTAAAAGTTTTCTAATAAATAAAACAACTGTGAGTTCTTAACTTCAAAATTAATTGAAATTAAAAATTCACTTCTTCAAGTTGTACTAGTCGCATTTCAAGTGTTCAGTAGCCAACTGTAGCTAGTGGTTACCATACTGGACAATGCAGCTCTAGAGTATATGTAAAATTATTGTTAATCTTACAAAAAATATTTAAAAATAAATACTCATTCCCTGAAATCTTTTTATAGTGACATTAGCATAGCAGAGTGTTAGAGTGATAAATTCTAAAAATTACACCCAAATGCCCTATAATTTCTGCTTGGAAGAAAATGGATATTAACTATAATATGTATGCATTTTTAATTAGGTTGGATTACATGTGTTAATAATATTCAGGAAATGAGGCTATAAAAATTATAGAAAATCACAAATTACCTTATTTGGCTTATCAAAAATACTTAAGCCAATCATAAGTCTTTGATTTGCAAATAAAGAAATAATTTATAACTTATCCTGAAAGGTTTACAGAAACTTAGTGAACATAGTAATTGTTCAAATGGTGAAAAATTCAGAATCCCTTCAATGCTACTGTTTGTTGACATTCAAAACTTTAAAAAATCTTACAGCCATTTTTTCAAAATGCCTATGCCATGTCCCATCTCCAAATTAGTCATGCTGTTTACACCCCACTGCTTATCTGATAGATATGTTTACTTGGATTTCCAGTCTGCCTTGTAATCATAATTATGAATGATTAGACACCTTCAACTAAATATTGTACATTTTGGTTATAAATCTAAAACTTTCATTTATATTCACATTACTCCTTTATAGTCAACTCTTCACATATTAAATATAATCAAAAATGATTTTTTTGTACTTCCCTGTAATAGTAAGTCATATAAGCAATTCCTTCATGAAATTATTAGTCCACCTATGGAATCGATTGAACTAATTAGGGAAATTATTGCCATGATTGATTTTCCCCTGCCAAAAGTAAAGATTATTATGCAGAAATAATTGATTGACTCTTCATTTTTAAAAAATGAAAACATAATCATAATTAGAATAATTTCTCCAGAGAAATACTTCTAAAATCCTTCCTGACAATAAAACTGTAGTATCAATTTAGTCTAAATGCAGAACTTCAGCAAACTGATTATTCAGTTAATTCTTGGGGGTGCATAAATATTTTTTAAAAAATACTGATTCATTTAAGCCCATTGAATACTAATTAGGTCATTCAGCCTTATTGTCCTAAATGGGGGGGCCCAGTAAATCTCAAAGAGGTAATTCAATTTCCTGAAACCTTAGAGTTTTTGTCTACAAATACATCCTACTTGAGAGGAAACAAGCAAAAAAAGGCTTGACTTCTATCACATAGTTGATTGCTTTGGAGAAAAACAAACCTAACTTTTAATTATTTAATGCCCTCACCCACCAATTTTTTGTGGGTTCATGTCTACGGTCTCAGTATAACTCACTCAAAGGGAATAGTTTCCATAGCACGGACCACCATTGTCCTTCACTGGATCTCAGAGAATAGGTTTAGAGAAAGTGATCTTTAACTACACTCTTATACGATTGCCTTTTTATTGTTTGTAACTTCTTCGTTTCATCCTGCTCCATAAATTGTATAAAGCTCAGGGAAAAGAAGAACTTATATGAAGAAAAATATTCCTAAAAGTCTATCATGTCACATTTAGTATGTGCCTGTTATGTTCTAAGCTCTAGAGATTCATAAGCCAAGGATTTTATCCTTAATGAGTTCATGACCACTTGCATGTTATGTCATAGTATATGCACTGTAGTATATGTATATGTCATAGTACTAATATCTTTAAATTATAAAGTAAACATCTCCAGCTGACACTGTGTGGTGCATATCCCTGTATTGTTGTGTATTTGACTCAAAATAAATTCAAAATGGGCTGTTCTTACACAAACCAAATTTGTAGATGTAGCTAATATGTCTGCCAGTGCATTCTTCATCAATGTAAGAAAAGTAAAGAAATTAGTTTCAGTTATAATCTGTGTTTCCATTTTTCTGGTTACCTGGAAGTGAGGTTTCTATCACCACATCTCACACTGTGTCACAAAATCAAGGGTTGGATTATTTTCATTATAGGAAGAGACTGTTGTATGAGAAAGAACTTTCGAATAATTGCTTTTAGGAAAACATCCATTGCCATGAATTATTTAAAATTGTAAGTTTTGTGGCAATGAGAATAAGAAACACTTCTAATGTCTGGACAGACCTTGGAAACCATTTCTTTATAATCAACTTTTTATTGCAATGAAGGTTGCTGTGATGGGATTTGACTTGAATTTACAGCTTTTTTGCTCTAATGCTTTTATTAAGAACCTGAAATCATTACAATTTACAATCGCTAGTTCAACGTTGACAATTTTCGCTATAATTTATTTTGCTGTTTTTCATTTATTGATGTACTTGAATTTAACATTTAAAAAAAAACTGTGAGACTTTTTGCAAGACTGGTGCCTGAAAATACTCCCATCTTTTAAACAAGTGTGTACATCTTTAAAATGTGACATACATATATACATATATCAAAATTTCTTGTCACAGTGTCTAAGTGAATAGAATAAAGCATTCTGCTTTCAGAAACACTGTATTTAGTGTAAATAATTCCATTAAAAGATAAAGACACTGTCATTCATGATACATTATCTAATGATCCTCCTATGATTTCTTTACAATTTAAATTACAACACTATCCAGGATATATACGATTGGAACTTAACTAGATGATTAGTGACCGATGTTAATTTGATAAATTGATAACACAAATATTTTTTATCCAGAGAGTAAACTCCATGTCAAAACCAACAGAAAGCAATGTGCTGGTGGCAAACGCTAACTGCTCTAAGTTCATGTCACTTATTTATTCAGGTTAAGTAAATTCAGTCATGTTCATTCTTGACAATAATCTGTTTGAAGGAGGTGATGTGGAAGGTTTGGATGAGGCTTGTTTTGTGTCTTTCCTTCTAAATGCAAACTCTTGCAGGGTGTTGGAGGTTAGCCATTTTGGTTGAGAGAATTATCATCCTTTAAAAAAAAAAAAAAAAGCTGCCATGCCTATGTGCCCCTCAATTGCCTGTATATTTGCTGGAATTCCAATTAATAACTTATGCTGTGACACATATCCTCAAAGGACTACCGACTACCCTCAGAACTGGCAAACCATTAAGGCCCGCAAAAAGCATGCCTCATGTAAACACTCAGAAAATTCTACCAAAATGTTTACAGATATTCTTTCCAGGAGAGCTATTCTGCCTCCCAGCCCCAGAGAAAGTGTTTGGGAAGAAGAGTTTGAAAGACTTTCTGTGATTTAAACATCTCAAATCTAAACATTTCTCTGGCTCAAGTAACAAAAACATTTATACTTTTCACTTGTAGCTCTGTAGATTCAGGATACTAAGGAGCTCTTGCTCGTATAGCTGTATTCAAACAGCATAATCTCCTGGTTCACTGATACCTGCTGTATTCTAGGTCTGTGCAGAATTTACAACTTGGTCAATTTATGTTGTTTCAATATGTTCTAAATGTCATTAATGATACTTCGTTTTTGTGATTCTTTTTATTGAAGGTTTTTGTGAATGTTAAAGAGTTTACTATAGCTCTCCATGTACCTGTCTTATGAAATTAGGCATTGGTTGTCCTTCCTTCGGGTGTCCTTGACCAAACAATTGCTTAATAAATATCTTTTGAAAGACTACAGCTAATTTCTTCGACTTACAGGGATAAATCTTAGGTGTCTGGGTTATTTTACCTCTACTCTCCTAGATTCAGTCCTATTTTGTCCTTTTACTTTCTGAAATATGTATTTCGCAACTCTGAGGAGGTGTTTGTTGTAGTGAGTTTTATTTCCCCAGGGGCTCCAACATTTAATAATGAGGTAAGAAAATCCTGTAAGTATGAAGAAGACTTGGGGACCTTGTGATGCACTGTGATCCCCATGCTCCCCCAGCTCTCTGTCACTTACAACCTGTTACCCCAGATCCAAGGGTATTGTAGCCTCCATGGTGTTACACTAATGTGTGACCCAGAGATTCCTGTTCATCTTGCACTCAGCAGCCACTCACTGAATGTTGGCTGGACAAATGAACGTTTAAAGACCAGATTATGTGTCACCTGGACATTAGCTTCCAGACATATGGATTCCAGGTGCCAATAAAATTTAAGACTAAATATTAGAAGACCAATAAAAGTGGCCAACTTTTATTTGCCAATTAAAAGACTTTAGGGCTTCCCTGGTGGCGCAGTGGTTGAGAGTCCGCCTGCCAATGCAGGGGACATGGGTTCGTGCCCCGGTCCGGGAGGATCCCACATGCCGCGGAGCGGCTGGGCCCGTGAGCCATGGCCGCTGAGCCTGTGCGTCCGGAGCCTGTGCTCCGCAACGGGAGAGGCCACAACAGTGAGAGGCCTGCGTACCGCAAAAAAAAAAAAAAGACTTTAAAATACCCTACTACCCATTATTACCATCATTTCCATTTTAAAAGAACATTAAACTAAAAAGTTAAAAGGACATAATCTCAGAATAAGGAACCAGCACAGTGTGAAAATTCAATATGTTCAACATCCCACAAAATTATATATGTATGCTGTTAATATGAGTTAATTACAATTTGGAAGCAGTATCTAAAAATGTAGAAGTAGTACTTGGCAATAATTAGTAACATGCTAAAGTAATCCAAAGAAGCAAATCATGGGATTTGTTTTTATTGATCTGCTAAGGCTTTTCCCACTATCTTCTAATCTCCTCTGTCTACCTCTCCTTCAATTCAGTGCCATTCAGTGCCTGTCACATTTTTTCAGGCCCTCCCTGTGGCAGACCCTGGGCCTGACTCTAAGGTGGAAGAGGAGAGTCAAGCAGGCCTGCCCAGGACTTGGTAGGTCCCACATTCTGGGGTCAATCTACAAATGCTGGATGCTTGTTGCTTCCCCACTCATAACTCATCATCAGTTTCTGATTTCATAGCCAGCTTTTTCAAGGGGCCATCAAATTAATTAGAAAGCAATACACATCTCCTGAAGAATAGTTTGACACTATGTATCAAATGCATACAAACTTTGCATACCATTTGATCCAGTAATTTCATATCAAGACATAACTATGGAGGACCACAAAGATTTGTATGTAATAGTGTTCATTGCATCTTATTTATAATTGTGAAAACCTGAAAAACCTAACTGTCGGAGAATAGGGAATCTGTAAAGTAAATTCCAGAAATGATAACAGTTAGTTTGCATATAGGCAGCACTGCAGTAAGGTCTTTCAATTCCTTTTCTCATATAATCATGCCAACATACCTAGGAGGAGGGTCTGTTGTTCTCCCTATGGGGTAGAGGGGTAACTGACACCAGAGTTTTGTCACGTGGTCAGGAAACGGCAGAGCTAGAATTAGATCCCAGACCACATTAGGCGCTAGTGCTCTCATTTCCACTATTCTAGAGCATTACGCACTATTGTGGGAGAATTTTAATAGTGTGGGGAAATGTTTACCCAATATTAGTAAGCGAAAAAGCATATTGTCCCATCTTGAAAAAAAATGCACGTTCACAGAGCGTGAAAACTGAAAAGATACAGCATACTAAAGCCCTAACAGTATTTCTCTGGTTCATGGAACTATTTTATTCCTATTTTTCTGTGGTTTCCAATATTTCTACAAAGAATGTATATTACTCTTGTAATAATGGCAAATGGTAAACTGAGTTACTATGATTCAGAGACTGGTTTCCTTCTCAGCCCTGCTCTGGGACTCACCCTCTGCTCTCTGCCTCTAGCAGCTTGGGTTTGCCCGGCTTCTGTGGGAAACAACATTCTCAGGGCAAAGTCTTCTTACCCAGCACTAACTCTGACCCCTGGACCTGTGCAGCTCCTCCTTGGGACACCTGCTCTTCCACAGGGGTAAGTTTCAGAGAGGTGGTAGGAGAGGGAAGCCAGCCAACATTGGGCTTGCATCTCAGTCCTGCCCTTGGAGCTGTGTGGCCTCAGGCAAGTCCCTTCCCCTCCCCCCCATGGAAACTACCAGAAGCTGGTAAATGCTCATGAAATGGCCACTATTATCATTGGTCACTTGGCAAAGCATGAGACAACCCCTATTTAGGCCCCCTCCCCAGGTGCTCTGCAGCTTAGAACCTTTCTCCTGACTTCTCTGTCTGCCCTGACCCCAGCCAGGCAGAGGTCTCCCAGCAACTTCATGGATCATTTACAGAAATTAGAGAGGCTGGTAAAACAGATGCAACTTTAGCAACACCGGATAATTGCTGTGGCCAGGGTGTTGACAAGGTTCTGTCAGGTTTTTTAATATGCAGCAGACGTATTTTGGAGTGATCCCTTGGACCCTCTCCTGGGGGACATTTGCACCTCTGTTTGGGGAATGAAAAAATAATTTCAGCCTCAGTCAACAGGAGGCAACATAGATGGGGCAGGAGCATCTGGTTTCCTGAAAGGATAGCTCTAGTCCCGGCCACATGTTCAATACCTAGGCCTGCTTAGCTACATCAGAATGTTTATTGAACAACGTTTTTCTTTCAAAAGTTATCCTCCAGGAACAAAGCACACAAGGTGGTGTAGCAAGGCTTGGAGCCCAAACGTTATGGGATTTACTCCTGGCTTCATCACCAACCAGCCATGTGACACTGGGCAATCACTTAGCATTAACCTCTCTGGGTCCCATCACCATGATCCTCATTCAACCCATGACCCTCACAGCAGCCACCTTTCAGAAAATGTCCTCCTTCTCTGCTTCACAGCCCGGATGCTGAGCGATGTGGAGAAACATCTCACAGTGCCAAGCGCTCGGTGCCTCCAAACGTTCAAGGTGAGCAAACTCTCCTGATCCATCAGCACTCCGTGGTGGTGTGTCAGAAGTCGGCTCATTTGTTCTCTACAGAACCTATGTCAGGCCCTCTCTGTTCTCCCCAGACTATGCCAGCTCCTCAGCAGACACCCTAGCATGTTGTTTCAGAAAGGAAACAAGAAGCCATTCGGCAGGAACTGTCTTAGCTCATTGTCGCCACGTGGAAAAGATCGCATGGAGGCACCCGTGCTCTTTGCCCACCCTCCGTGTCACAGTGGGAGCAGCGCCCTCCTAAACAAAGCCCTTTTCTCCTCTGTATCCCCTCTCTCCTGAAGCTTCATCCCTCCCCCCTCTGCTGGCATCTACCATCAGCACTTAAGTGAGCTCTGGACTTTTTGTCATAAAATGTTTTCACTTAACTCCTGCTATGGTCCATATTGTGTTTCCCTCAAATCTGTATGTAGAATCTCTAACCCCCAACGTGATGGTGTTTGGAGATGGGGCCCTGATGATGGCATTAGTTCCCATATAAGAAGAGACACCAGAGAACTTGTTCTCTCTCTCTCTCTCTCTCTCTCTCTCTCTCTCTCCCCACCATGTGAGGACACAGAAAGAAGAAAGTCTCCTACAAGCCAGGAAGAGAGGTCTCACCAGAAACCAGCTATGCTGGCACCTTGATCTTGGACTTCCAGCTTCCAGAACTGTGAGAAATAAATTTCTGTGGTTTAAGCTCCCCCCCCCCGCCAGTCTATGGTAGTTGGTTACCCAGGGCAAGCCGACTACAACCACCATGCAGTGCCCTCCAGCTGCCACTCTAGCTCTCTCCTCCCCTTAACAGCCAAACCTGTTGAAATGTGCATTCTCCACTTTCTCTCATTCCACAATTTGTTAACCCACTGACATCAGAGGGTGATACTAGTACTGAAAAAAAGAAAGTTTCAGTAGGGTCACACAGACCAACACTGTGCCAGGACCGACTTGGTCTGTCCAATGGGGAAAACAAATGTGGAACAAATAGCTCCCTAAGAACTGCTTAACCCTAACTGAGTTGTGTGCTCTGCTGGGGAAGTGCCGGGATGGGGGTTACTGTGCAAGCCCCCTACATTCACCTGGCCTGGTCTGGGGCATGAGACTAATGAGGGCATCCTGGGGTAATGACGTTTATACCATAATATGGAGGATAAATGGGAGCTGATCAGATTGCTAGAGGGGAGAGTATAACTCCAAGCATAAAAATAGTATGGAAATGGTCCGAGTTGGGAAGGAGTATGTCAGATCTGAGGAGGTGAAAGTTCACAGGACTGGAGCGTCATGGGCGAGGGAAAGAGTGGCCTAGGGTGGACACTGCCCAAGAGATACGGCTTCAAAGGCCATGCCAGGGAATTGATAGTTATTGTAACAGCAATGTAGAACAAGTGAAGGGTTTGGAGTGAGAGAGTGATGGGTAGCATTTGCATTTAAAGAAGACCACTTGTCTTCTGGTGGAGTGGGGTTGAAGAAGAAGGAGTGAATATCAGGAAACTTTTCCCAAAGGGAGAAAAGTCTTTGAGACAATGTGCAGTATTTTTTCCACACATGTTGAGATCAAAGTGTGGATCAGTGCAACCAATGCAGTGGCCTGTGCTTGCCTACACAAGGCCTCAATGTAACAAGTGAAAGGTCCTAGCATTGCTGAAGACAAACTATCAGAAAGAAACTTCCTCTTGACCTCAGGGCTGTGGGTCTGTCTTGCGTTGGCATGGATGAGTCTCTGGTTTCCTGAGCCATCCATATTCTGTCCCCACTGAGGCAGACACCCTGGGAATCATCACAGCAGATGGTGGTGCGCAGATTGGAATGGGGAAATGGAAGCATTTTCACTTTGTTTTCAAGGCCTCTGTCAACCAGCAAGTGAACGTCAAGCCCCTAGAGCCTTAGCTGGCTCGAAATTCGCCATCAGTTAGGAGCCCCAAAGAAGATGTTGGAATATCTTGTTTATTCATGGAGAGTATTTTCTTTTCCTTCCTTCCTTTCTTGCTTTCTTCTTTTTCTTTCCTTCCTTCCTTTCTCTCTCTCTCTTCCTTCCTTTTCTTTCTTTCTTTCTTTCTTTCTTTCTTTCTTTCTTTCTTTCTTTCTTTCTCCTTCCTTCCTCCCTCCCTCCCTCCCTCCCTCCCTCCCTCCCTCCCTCCCTCCCTCCCTTCCTTCCTCCCTTCCTTCCTTCCTTCCTTCCTTCCTTCCTTCCTTCCTTCCTTCCTTCCTTCCTTCCTTCCTTCCTTTCTTTGTAGCATAGCCTGAGTCTTTGTAGAAAAGATTCAGTCTATGGGCTGGTGCTAAATCACACACTATTCATCCTTTACCCCTTCATCTCAATGAGCAAGGACTACCCATTTCCTGAAGAAGGAAGTCTGGAATTTTATGCTGGGTTTCAAGGCCCTGCCAGTCAGATCTGCTCAGCTGTCTTTGCATCTTCATTGCTGCCCTGCGTGCCCCTGAGCTACAGCAATCTTGTCCCTGCTTGGGCTCTGCATTTCCTTGTTTCTTCTCTTTCATTCAACAAATATTTACGGAGCACCTACTATGTACCTAGCTAATAGGGATAAAGTAGTGAAGAAAACAAGGTTCCTGCTTCACAGAGTTCATATTCTGGTGAGAGAGATAGGTCATAAATATCATTTGATCATCTTTGTTTTTCTATATGTCTGAGAAAAAAATTTAATTCACTCTAAGTTGTACCATTTGAGAAACCATGACAGTGAATATTTGTGACCATTCTTCTAGACATTTCTCTCTATATATTATACATCCACCTCCCCTGACACACACACACACACGCACACACACACACACACACACCACACACACTTTTACATCAATAGGATAAACTACACTATGTTTTCAACTCAAGAAATTATTAAGGAAATCTTTCCATGCCACTGAGTACTAATAGGGATCGTCATATCTGTATAGTATTCTATTAACTGTATTGACTATAATTTACTTAACCTTCTCTAACGACCTTCATGTTATTTTCCTTCCTTCTCTATTTTTCTGGCCTGAAATGCTCTTTCATTCATTAACGGATATTCACATGACTCGAACTCTCAGTTGCTTCAACCATCTGCCCAAATATCAGAAAAGCTTCCCTGGGTAGCCTACGTAAGAGACTACTTCTCCCTGTCCCTCTGTTTTATTTTCCTTCAAAGCACAGACCTGAAGGAACCGAGGGACCAAGCCAGATGACTATTTGTTAATGAATGAAAAGGCATTTCAGACTGGAAAAATATAAACGAACACGACTCCCTATCCCCAGTAGGATAATGTCTGAGTCCTCAACAAAGTGTAGTCTCCTATATCCTGAAGACCCCTGAATCAATTCTTGTGCTCATTCTCTCCACTCCAGCCTCTTCTTCGGCATCTTCAAAATGGAATGCTGGTAATTATGAAGTATCTCCCTCTTTCCTCATTGCTTTGCTAGGCTCTGCCTTCCAGGAACTTTAATACCAAGTAGAATGGCATAAGCACCATTCATCTATTCAGTGTTTGCTGAATGTTTACTTATTCTTTAAGACACATGTCATGTATTACTTCCCAGTCTCCATCACTGACACCACCTCCCCAGCACCAGTAAAGGGTACTTCTCAAGGCCTCTAGAGGACAAGTGTCCTTGACCATTCCTCTCTCATTCTATTTATCTCACAGAAGTAATTATCTGTTCACATGTCTGGCTCCACCACTAGAATGTAAACCCACATGATCAGGAGTTTTCCTCCCTAATTTTTCTCTGTACTTAAAACAGTGCTTGACATAAGCAAACTTCTCCATTTGTATTTGTGGAACGATTGAGGGAACAATACTAAAGAAACCATAATTTTTAAATTGTGCAGTAGTGCTAGAAATCTCTCTGTTGAGGTCTGTGTAGCACAATCTTACACAAGGCTGACTGACTTGTGATGGCTTGTCATGACTATTATATACTCCAAATCTCATAGAGAAATGAGTCTCTAGTTTCATCTCTTAATTAAAAAAACTGAGCATTGCTACCTACGTCATCCTTTTCACAGGGCCTTCACACTCCCTCTCTCATCTGTCCCACGATGACCCTGCCAACTAGGATTCCTCCTCAGAATGAGCATGAAGCCCAGCACAGTTCTACAAGGTGATGTGACTTTCTGAGGGTGATGTATGTTGGTTACAGAGGAATCAGAATTAGCATCTGGGATTAGTGCCTGATTGTTTTGAAAGATGCTCGTCATCTAGGGATCAGTTTTATTGACTTTGAAGGCTAAGCAGCGTACTCAGGAAGAAAAGATCTAGGCTCTACCCCTCAGGGGCAAAATCCAAGAAGAAAAGAGCCAGAGGCAAGGAGAGAGTTGATGTCACTCTGCCACACCATCATCTTCTCTTGATCCCCTGTAACCTCTCCTCTGTCCACCAGAAAGGAATAGAAAGATACTTCGATTATGCAGTGATGTGTTTCAATTCAAATGCCCTCAAATTCATCAATGTTGAGGGATACTTCAGTCCAAAACCCTGGGTTAAGTGCTGTGGGAAACCAAAAGATGAGTGGGGCATCCTCTGCCATAGTGGATAATTGTATGAACAAAAAGAATTCCTATGTGAGCAGTATTCATACATTCATATATAAACTTACTTACTCAAAACATATTTACTAAATGCCCACTGTGTTCCAGGCAAGGTACTAGGTGTTAGGAATACAGTGGTGAAAAGACAAGGTTTATGCTCTTGTGGTACCTCCATTTTACTGAAGAAGAATCAGGATAGATAAACATTTATTTGCCTTAAGGAATTTGCCCAAATAACACAGTGATTCAAGCTTCAGCAGTGTGACTCTAGGTCCTTGCTCTTAGTCACCGTCCTATTCTACCTAAAACCCCAGATTCCTGAAACAAAATAGGAAACCTCGTGTATGGTCAGGCCATTCACGGCGTTTGTTCCCCTGTTTTCTGTATACCCCCTGCTCCACCAGGCCCTGCTTCACTCACATGACTAGCCAATTCTCTTAATTATAGGGCTTCATCAGTAACTGCCTGCATGCTTGCCCCCTGCCCCAGCCCCTGGTTTCCCTGGGAACTGATGAGCCCACCTGATGTCAATTCCACCTATAAATGGTAGCCTCCTTCTCCCCCCACGCGGGGAAGGTTGTTGCCATGATCCGCTTGCTGTCGGCCATCCATGGTGAGAACGTCGCTCCAGGACCTTTTGCTTCAGACACGTAAGAGCCCCTGTCCAGTATAAACCGTCGATGTCTCTGTCGCTGTATGTGGGCTCTTTATTTAATGTCGAAGCTGAGCAGCTACAAGGTTTGCAGGCCTGCGGTGGGCGGCCCAACAACTGAGCCAGCCAGGGGGACGAGGAAGCTCCCGTGAGCAAAGAAATGTCAGGAAATAAGGTCGGGGAATGGAAGGTCGTAGATGTGATCCTGGGGTGGCCGCCCACTAGCCTGTGAGGCCCTGTGGCAGCTGTCTACCGTGACAGATGTCTTTCTCTTCCATGAGAGCGACGATATCCTGTTAACCTCAGAGTCTCCTTGCACTTTAAAAGTAGCAGCCCCGCGCTCGTGGCTCATCTGACTGCACGGGGATGGCTGGTGAATGCAGACAGAACGCAAGGACCTGGATTATCTACAAAATGGCAGCGTACCCCCGACCCACCCCCGCTCAACGACTACAGGCACAGGCTTTAGGGATGTTAACTGAGGGACAGGATCGGGAGCTGGAGTGGCCAGTTACCCGGAGGGTCTGCTTGGGCCTGTGGCAACGGCGTCATCATAAGGGTGCCCTTGGGCTTCTGGTCCCACCTGAGGAAGGAGGCAGAGCCCTGACACAGTGTGAAGGAACAGCAGCGACGTGTGTCTACAGTGCCGCGCAACAGGCGGAGGACGATACCAAAAGGCCCACCCGAGTCAGGGAGCAACGCGAAACACCACTCTTCGGGGTCGAGAACAGCTGTGTGTGGGACCTACGGGACCCACGGACGTCGATAGTGACCAAGGAACCCACATTACTGGCCGTGAGGTTCAGGAAAGGGCCGATGCAAATGAAACGTGCTGGCGTTTCCACGTGCCTTACGGCCCCACTGCTGCCGGGCTAATGCAGAGGGTGAGTGGGCCGCGTCAGCAGCAGGTGAGACGGGAAAGCCGCTCTCAACGTGTGGACACAGCCCAGGAGCAATGGGCCCAGTGCCCATGCCACGTGAACCCAGAGGCCGCTAGTCCACGTCAGCCGAGTTCAGCTGTTGACCACCGAGGGATGTTGCCAACTATCGGTCAGGACGATAAGTCGCTTTCGCCCTGGCCACGGCATCTACCCCCAGGGAACACATTATAAAACCGGCCCTGAGACTGGCAGGTAAGTCCCCGCGGGTTTGGGTTTGCTGCCTTGTGGGGAATAGGATTAGAAAGGGATTTACAGATCTCACCTGTCTCCTGCCCGGCCCCACCTAAGACCACTGAGATAATGAATCCAGGCCCTGACTGAAGGAAGGCACCATCATATTAACCCCGTGGGCCTCTCCAGGATTCAGCACTGGCTGTAGGGACTGAGGGTGGAGAGGCGGGATGGTACTGCCCCCCGGGACAGGAGCCACAGGCAGGGGTGGTACTATCTCAGGCTGCTGTTACTGCTTGTATTTTGTTTAATGGTCATGATCTTCCCTGCACTGTGCCTGTTATGAACATCTTACATTTTGTCCCTGATCTGAGTGGAGGGAATCTGTTCACGAACTGGGCACAGTGGTGGCCTCACTGCAAAATGAGTCTGAGTGCTGGGTCGACAGCGAGATGCCATTGTCATTCTCCTCTGGACTTTCATGAAAAACTGACCTTATAAGCAGCGGGCTCCAAAGTTTGCCCACTTCTTGGACTCTTGATACTCCTTGATACTTCTTAGCTGCTATCGCATTTGTGGTATTGGTTGCAGCGCCCTCTCTGTACCTGACCCCAAGGGTATCACAGAAGAGAGGTGGGCCAATATTGCAAGGGTGGTGCAGGGTCTGTAGGGGTGGAGGGCATGGTCAGGCCTCTCAACATGGCTGTTCTCTTGCTCTCCGTCCATCCCCTTCTCCACCAGTCCCTGCTTCACTCACAGGACTCTCCAATCCTCTTAATTATAGGGCTTAATCAGTAATTGCCTGCATGCTTGCCCCCTGCCCCAGCCCCTGGTTTCCCTGGCAACTGATGAGCCCACCTGACATCAAGTCCCCCTCCCCCATAAGTGATAGCCTCCTTCTCCCCTGAGTAGCAAAGTCTGCTGTCATGTCCTGCCAGCCGTCTGCTGCACATGGTGGGATGTCACTCCAGGACCTTTTGCTTCAGATATGTAGGATCCCCTGTCCAATAGACCATTGATGTCCCTGTTTCTGTATCTGAGATCTTCAGTCTCGAGACTGGGCAACTACAAGGTTTGCAGACCTCTGTAGGATGCGGCCCAACACCTGGTATCCAGGACCCAGGGACATCTTTGCAGAATTGGAAGCAAAACAAGACTGTGTCATATTCAAAATAGATAAATTGGAACTTACCTCCAGAATTCCCATCATTTGTTATAGTCTGTCCCCAAATCTCCAGGTGGCAAAGTAATAAACATCAGCTAATAAAACATGAGACATGGAACGGTGTGTGACTGTTTCCCAAGACCTACTCCGCTTATGATTATCAAATGATGTATGCTTGCAATTTCACAGTAATATCTCACTACTCTTAACAGCCTTTTTAGAAGTCTGCCATTATCTTAGCAGGGGCTGGGGACAAATAAAAGCAGAAAAAAGTAGGATTTGGGAATGTGACAAAGAGCTGGATGCTACTTCTGACACTAAAGCCATTATCCTGGTCTCAGGTGGCTCATGTGGGCTCCAGACCTCCGACTCTCCTGGAGTAGTTCATGCACAAAGGAGAACACAGCGTCACTCCTCAGGTGAGGCTCCCACTGAAAATGACCAACCTTGGTTGATGAGAAAGGCGTCTTCTCTGAAGGAGTGCCAGTGGCTCATGTCAACATTAGGGACATAGCTCTGGAATATTAGAGAAGAAATCTAACGATGGAACAGTGATGAAGTGAGGAAGGGAGTGAAGTGTTTGAGCAGAAGATTCTGTGCCCTTTGAACATGAAGACAAGCTGCCCATTTAGACCCTAGAAACAAGGGAGTACTGGGAGGGAGGTACTGAACAAATGATACTTAAAAAGGCACTGTTGACTCAAGGAGAGTTTTGTTTCTAAGTTCAGTAGTAACAACTCAGCCCTTTAAAATCCAAGAGGAAAACAGATATGGGCACAGGCCCCATGATCTTGGTGTGGCTTAGATTTCAATTCAGGCAGGATTTGTGACTTCACTGGGTGGTGCTAATGAAACACAGGGCATGTTGACTCATTTCTGCTTGACATTTAATTTGCTGCATGATTTCTAGCATGTTCTATCTGATACAGGTGTTTTCAGGATGGATAGCTCATTCAAAAAGATGCCTTATTTTTTAAAGAGGTGGTAATACTAAAAAGAAAGCAAAAAAGGGTAAGATCTAAGTGCTGTACAAGTTTAAACTTTCAACCCTATCTAATTCATGATTCTTTCAATCGTAATAGGTCATTTATGGACTCAGTGTCTACTGTGGTTTTGGCCTCAAGTTTAATACGCCTGGCAGAAATCCAGAGGGGAAAGATGAAGAGACTCAGGTAATTCTGGTTAATATGTATAAAAGGAAGACATAGTCATCTTAAAGCCTAAAAAATGGAAAGCTTTTTGACTTGCCAAAGCATAAAAATAATAGGATGTGATTGATTGAATTGAAGATTTACTTGGCAATAATGTGGCAAAAGTTTTAATAACCATTGCTATGTTTTAAAAGTGGTGGACAGTGACACATTATATCATATAAACTTGCCAGGAAGTGGAGGAGAAAACGGAGGTAAGAACGCATCTGTCTAAGAAGTAGGTCAAATGTTTGTCCGGCATATGCTCTGAGAGAGAACCTGTGCTAGAGATGGGAGATAAACAAAGAAGGATATCAGGAAGCCAGCAAGAGCTGGGCTCCAGAGCCAGGCAGGCAGGCTTGCAGGTAATTCCTAGCTTTGTTGCTCTGTGATGTTGAGGCTATTTTGATTACAGTTGCTGCATAACAAATTACCCCAGAACTTGTCAAATGAAAGCCATTTCATTTTGCTCCTGATCTTATGGGGCAGAACTTCAGGAAGGGCTGCGCTGGGTAGCTCTTACTTGGGGTCTCATGAGGTTGCAGTTAGACGTTGGCTAGATCTGCCATCATCTGAAAGCTCGAGGTTGAGCCAGATATGAGAGCAAGGTGGGGGCTGTTGGTTGGGAGTTCAGCCATGTTCAGGTGATGCTCTAGCATAGCAGCCTTTGGGATGGCAAACTTCTTACCTGTTGGTTGTTCTTTGCCAGAGCAAGTGTTCTAATGGAAGCTGGTGGCAGGTGCATGGCATTTATAATGAAGCCTTGGAAGTCAGTCATTTCAATCATACTCTGTTGGTGGAAGAGTCACAACCCCACGGGTAGGGGGAATGAGACTCTGTCATTTGACTGGAGTGGCAAGGCCGCATTTTAGAGGATGGGTGATATGGTTGTAGCCATCTTTCTAAAGATCTGCCACAGTGGCCTTGAGAAAAATAACCTCTAAAGCTCAGTTTACCTGTCTGTAAAATGAAAATAACAATATTTTATGAAAGATTATGATAACTAAGATCATCTATACCATTTTTCTAGATTCCACATATATGCGTTAATGTACGATATTTGTTTTTCTCTTTCTGACTTACTTTACTCTGTATAAAACGGGTAACTAATGAGAACCTACTGTATAGCTCAGGGAACTCTACTCAGTGCTCTGTGGTGACCTAAATGGGAAGGAAATCCAAAAAAAGGGGATATGTGTATACATATAGATGATTCACTTTGCTGTACCATAGAAACTAACACAACACTGTAAAGCAACTATACTCCAATCAAAATTAATTTAAAAAAAGATTATAACTAAAAGAATAATGCTTATAAGAGACTTAGCCTGGTACTGGAAACCCAGTGAATCTTTCATCAATGTTTGCTGTTAAGTCATGGAACTCGGGGTGCTTACTCTAGCTCCCACTTTTACAAGACTAGGGTACAAAATCATGCCATATCTCTGTAATCTTCAAATTATAAGTACCTCTAACTCTCCTCTTACATATCCTTGAGGAGATTCTTTTCTCCTCCCTAGGGTCTGACCTCCTGTGACAATATCAAAATACTCATTAAGGGGCTTCCCTGGTGGCGCAGTGGTTGAGAATCTGCCTGCTAATGCAGGGGACACGGGTTCGAGCTCTGGTCTGGGAGGATCCCACATGCCGCGGAGCAACTAGGTCCATGAGCCACAACTACTGAGCCTGCGCGTCTGGAGCCTGTGCTCTGCAACAAGAGAGGCCGCGATAGTGAGAGGCCCACGCACTGCGATGAAGAGCGGCCCCCGCTTGCCACAATTAGAGAAAGCCCTCGCACAGAAACGAAGACCCAACACAGCAAAAATAAATTAATTAATTAATAAACTCCTACCCCCAACATCTAAAAAAAAAAAATTAAGTCCTGGTCATTCACTTTCTTGACACTGCTCCTTGGGTCTCATCTTTGCCAGAGAAGTTTACTTACTGTGGTAGGCATTCCCACAAAGGCTGCTCAGCCTCTTCTGTTCTAAACCCTGTCTTCTCTGTCCAAGATCCAAACTGTTCCTCTAGGCCTTTCACTCCCTGAAGAGAATTCCTTGCCTCACTAAGGGCAGAGGTCCCTCCAAATAGTAGTTTTCTCATCACCGTCTCCTCCACTTCCACATGTAGCCCCACCTGCACCCATCCTTTTCGTCTCACCTTATGTCTCAAAACATAGACACACATCTCTGGTTTCTAAGGCTGAGTACCTCAGTCTTGCAGTCTGTTCCCATCCTTTCTCTCTTCTATGGAACATCGCTACACTGACGATGCCTTTTCTTATGGCTTCAACTGCTTCCTTGAGATTGTCACCTTCCCTTGAGTCTGTCAAATGCCAAAGCCTTTCCAAGTTACTAAAGCAAACTCAACCAGCTATGCCCTTCCTTCAGTCTTGCTTCCTGTCAAGCTGCTGTACTCTCCTCTCCTTCACCAACGGCCTCACGCCTCCAAGTCCTTGTCACCATTCATTGTTTACTCCCTGTAATCTGTCTCCCGCTCTGTCTTTCTAGAAGCTATTCTTGCAAAGCCCTCTTGGGGCTTCCTGATTTAAGTTGCTGTTTTGAGGTGGCTTGTTGGACAATAGTAGTTAAGTAACACAGTGATCAGTCCAGGATCTTGACCCATGTGACGCTTGCAAAGCCCAGTCCTTCCACATCAGCCGGTCATGGGGAGCAAGGCTAATGCCTTCTTGTGGGGACTTTGACTTTCAAGTGAAGGAGTCATAGGAAATATTTAGAATTTTTTTTTTTTTTTTTGCCTTTTAAAATCTGAAAGTCTTACATTAAGGAGTATTGTATGTAGAGGGAATGGGGGACAGAGTTTTAAAGGAATCACTTAGGAAGCATGTGCCTGTCTTCTACTTTCTCACAGCTCTTTTGTAATTTGCTTCCTGGCACAAAGGTAGTTGGGGATGTTTGGAGTCCAGACCAACACATTCTTTCACAGGGAGAAACTGAGGCCTAGAGTAGCCAAATGACTTCCTTCAAGTGTCAAACATGCTAAAATGCCAGGAATTTTGTACTCAGTTTTTAGGTATATATGGGTTTATTTTTATGTGTTTTTTTAAAAAAATGATTGGATACATGTTTATAGCAAGTCAAGCCATACAGAGGTGTGTTTAAAAAAAAATTCTCAACCTCCTTTTCTACTTTATTACTGAGGTAATTGATTGTAACAGTTTGATAAACCTTACATACTTCTTTATGCTAACATTTATTTTATCTTATCAGTGATATATTTCCAGGTAAGTAAAAATGGTCTAATTTTTCCCATTTTTAAATTGATAGTTGATATATCGTAAAAGGAACCTCTTTAAAGTATACAATTCAGTGGTTAACATAACATATTGAACAAGGTTATGCAACCATCACCATTACCTAATTTAGAACATTTTCATCACCCCAAAAGCAGACTGACCCATTAGCAGTCACTGCTTAGTCTTCTCTTCAGTCCTGGTAACTACTTGTCTCCTTTGTCTTTATAGATTGCCCATTCTAGACATTTCATATAAATGCAATCATACAATATGTAGCCTTCTGTGTCTGGATTCTTTCACTCAGCATAATGTTTTCAAGCCTCATATTGGTAGCATGTATCAGTACATTCCTTATGGCCAAATATTTTCATCGTAAGGATAGGCCACATTTGTTTACCCATTCATCAGTTGGACATCTGGCTATTATGAATAATAGTTCTATGAGCATTTGTGTATACGAGTCTTATGTGTACACAAGTCTTAACTATTATTTCTCTTGGGTATGTACCTAGGAGTAGAATTGCTGGGTCATATGGTAATTTCATGTTTAACTTTTCGAAGAATTGTCAAACTGTGTTTCAAAGCACCTACAGCATTTTACATTCCCAGCAGTGTCCGAGGATTCCAATTTCTCCACATCCGTGACCATACTTGTTGGCATCTTGATTATAACTGTTCCAGTGTGTGTAGTGTGATATTTCATTATGGTTTTGATTTACGCTTCCCAAATGAGTAATGATGTCTAGTGTATTTTCACATGCTTATTGGCCACTTGCATATTTTCTTCGGAGAAATGTCTATTCAAATTTTTTTAGTCTGGTTTTTTTTTTTTACATCTTTATTGGAGTATAATTGCTTTACAATGGTCTGTTAGTTTCTGCTTTATAACAAAGTGAATCAGTTATACATATACATATGTGGCCATATCTCCTCCCTCTTGCGTGTCCCTCCCTCCCACCCTCCCTATCCCACCCATCCAGGTGGTCACAAAGCACCGAGCTGATCTCCCTGTGCTATGCGGCTGCTTTCCACTAGCTATCTATTTTACATTTGGTTGTGTATATACGTCCATGCCACTCTCTCACTTTGTCATAGCTTACCCTTCCCACTCCCCATATCCTCAAGTCCATTCTCTAGTAGGTCTGTGTCTTTATTCCTGTCTTACCCCTAGTTTCTTCATGACATTTTTTTTCTTAGATTCCATACATATGTGTTAGCATACGGTATTTGTCTTTCTCTTTCAGACTTACTTCACTCTGTATGACAGATTCTAGGTCCATCCACCTCACTACAAATATCTCAATTTCGTTTCTCTTTATGGCTGAGTAATATTCCATGGTATATACGTGCCACATCTTCTTTATCCATTCATCCGATGATGGACACTTAGGTTGCTTCCATCTCCTGGCTATTGTAAATAGAGCTGCAATGAGCATTTTGGTACATGACTCTTTTTGAATTATGGTTTTCTCAGGGTATATGCCCACTAGTGGAATTTCTGGGTCATATGGTAGTTCTATTTGTAGTTTTTTAAGGAACCTCCATACTGTTCTCCATAGTGGCTGTACCAATTCACATTCCCACCAGCAGTGCAGGAGTGTTGTTTCCTTTTCTCCACACCCTCTCCAGGATTTATTGTTTCTAGGTTTTTTGATGATGACCATTCTGAATGGTGTGAGATGATATCTCATTGTAGTTTTGATTTGCATTTCTCTAATGATTAATGAAGAACATTCTTTCATGTGATTTTTGGCAATTTGTATATCTTTTTTTTTACATCTTTATTGGAGTATAATTGTGTTAGTTTCTGCTTTATAACAAAGTGAATCAGTTATACATATACATATATCCCCATATCTCTTCCCTCTTGCATCTCGCTCCCTCCCACCCTCCCTATCCCACCCATCCAGGTGGTCACAAAGCACCCAGCTGATCTCCCTGTGCTATGCGGCTGCTTCCCACTAGCTATCTACCTTACATATGGTAGTGTATATATGTCCATGCCTCTCTCTCGCTTTCTCACAGCTTACCCTTCCCCCTCCCCATATCCTCAAGTCCATTCTCTAGTAGGTCTGTGTCTTTATTCCTGTCTTACCCCTATTTTCTTCATGACATTTTTTTCCTTAAATTCCATATATATGTGTTAGCATATGGTATTTGTCTTTCTCTTTCTGACTTACTTCACTCTGTATGACAGGCTCTATGTCTCTCCACCTCATTACAAATAGCTCAATTTCATTTCTTTTTATGGCTGAGTAATACTCCATTGTATATATGTGCCACATCTTCTTTATCCATTCATCTGATGATGGACACTTAGGTTGCTTCCATCTCCTGGCTATTGTAAATACAGCTGCAATGAACATTTTGGTACATGACTCTTTTTGAATTATGGTTTTCTCAGGGTATATGCCCACTAGTGGGATTTCTGGGTCATATGGTAGTTCTATTTGTAGTTTTTTAAGGAACCTCCATACTATTCTCCACAGTGGCTGTATCAATTTACATTCCCACCAACAGTGCAAGAGGGTTCCCTTTTTTCCACACCCTCTCCAGCATGTATTGTTTCTAGATTTTTTGATGATGGCTAATCTGACTGGTGTGAAATGATATCTCATTGTAGTTTTGATTTGCATTTCTCTAATGATTAATGATGTTGAGCATTCTTTCATGTGTTTGTTGGCAGTCTGTATACCTTCTTTGGAGAAATGTTTATTTAGGTCTTCTGCCCATCTTTGGATTGGGTTGTTTGCTTTTTGGTCATTGAGCTGCATGAGCTGCTTATAAATTTTGGAGATTAATCCTTTGTCAGTTGCTTCATTTGCAAATTTTTTCTCCCATTCTGAGGGTTGTCTCTTGGTCTTGTTTATGGTTTCCTCTGCTGTGCAAAAGATTTGAAGTTTCATTAGGTCCCATTTGTTTATTTTTGTTTTTATTTCCATTTCTCTAGGAGGTGGGTCAAAAAGGATCTTGCTGTGATTTATGTCATAGAGTGTTCTGCCTATGTTTTCCTCTAAGAGATTGATAGTTTCTGGCCTTACATTTTGGTCTTTAATCCATTTTGAGCTTATTTTTGTGTATGGTGTTAGGGAGTGATCTAATATCATACTTTTACTTGTACCTGTCCAGTTTTCCCAGCACCACTTATTGAAGAGGCTGTCCTTTCTCCACTGTACATTCCTGCCTCCTTTATCAAACATAAGGTGACCATATGTGCGTGGGTTTATCTCAGGGCTTTCTATCCTGTTCCGTTGATTGATCTTTCTGTTTTTGTGCCAGTACCATACTGTCTTTATTACTGTAGCTTTATAGTATAGTCTGAAGTCAGGGAGCCTGATTCCTCCAGCTCCGTTTTTCGTTCTCAAGATTGCTTTGGCTATACAGAGCCTTTTGTGTTTCCATACAAATTGTGAAATTTTTTGTTCTAGTTCTGTGAAAAATGCCAGTGGTAGTTTGATACGGATTGCATTGAATCTGTAGATTGCTTTGCGTAGTAGAGTCATTTTCACAATGTTGATTCTTCCAATCCAAGAACATGGTATCTCTCTCCATCTATTTGTATCATCTTTAATTTCTTTCATCAGTGTCATCATTTTCTGCGTGCAGGTCTCTTGTCTCCTTAGGTATGTTTATTCCTAGATATTTTATTCTTTTTGTTGCAATGGTAAATGGGAGTGTTTTCTTGATTTCACTTTCAGATTTTTCATCATTAGTGTATAGGAATGCCACAGATTTCTGTGCATTAATTTATATCCTGCTACTTCACCAAATTCATTTATTAGCTCTAGTAGTTTTCTGGTGGCATCTTTAGGATTCTCTATGTATAGTATCATGTCATCTGCAAACAGTGACAGCTTTACTTCTTCTTTTCTGATTTGGATTCCTTTTATTTCCTTTTCTTCTCTGATTGCTGTGGCTAAAACTTCCAAAACTATGTTGAATAAGAGTGGTGAGAGTGGGCAACCTTGCCTTGTTCCTGATCTTAGTGGAAATGCTTTCAGTTTTTCACTATTGAGGACGATGTTGGCTGTGGGTTTGTCATATATGGCCTTTATTATGTTGAGGAAAGTTCCTTCTATGCCTGCTTTTTGCAGGGTTTTTATCATAAATGGGTGTTGAATTTTGTCAAAAGCTTTCTCTGCATCTATTGAGATGATCATATGGTTTTTCTCCTTCAATTTGTTAATATGGTGTATCACGTTGATTGATTTGCATATATTGAAGAATCCTTGCATTCCTGGAATAAACCCCACATGATCACGGTGTATGATCCTTTTAATGTGCTGTTGGACTCTGTTTGCTAGTACTTTGTTGAGGATTTTTGCATCTATGTTCATCAGTGATATTGGCCTGTAGTTTTCTCTCTTTGTGATATCTTTGTCTGGTTTTGGTATCAGGGTGATGGTGGCCTCATAGAATGAGTTTGGGAGTGTTCCTCCCTCTACTATATTTTGGAAGAGTTTGAGAAGGATAGGTGTTAGCTCTTCTCTAAATGTTTGATAGAATTCTCCTGTGAAGCAATCTGGTCCTGGGCTTTTGTTTGTTGGAAGATTTTTAATCACAGTTTCAATTTCAGTGCTTGTGATTGTTCTGTTCATATTTTCTATTTCTTCCTGATTCAGTCCTGGCAGGTTGTGCATTTCTAAGAATTTGTCCATTTCTTCCAGGTTGTCCATTTTATTGACATAGAGTTGCTTGTAGTAATCTCTCATGATCTTTTGTATTTCTGAAGTATCAGTTGTTACTTTTCCTTTTTCATTTCTATTTCTATTGATTTGAGTCTTCTCCCTTTCTTTCTTGATGAGTCTGGCTAATGGTTTATCAATTTTATTTATCTTCTCAAAGAACCAGCTTTTAGTTTTATTGATCTTTGCTTTTGTTTCCTTCATTTCTTTTTCATTTATTTCTGATCTGATCTTTGTGATTTCTTTCCTTCTGCTAACTTTGTGGGTTTTTTGTTCTTCTTTCTCTAATTGCTTTAGGTGCAAGGTTAGGTTGTTTATTCGAGATGTTTCCTGTTTCTTATGGTAGGATTGTATTGCTATAAACGTCCCTCTTAGAATTGCTTTTGCTGTGTCCCATAGGTTTTGGGTCGTCATGCCTCCATTGACATTCGTTTCTAGGTATTTTTTTATTTCCTCTTTGATTTCTTCAGTGATCACTTCGTTATTAAGCAGTGTATTGTTTAGCCTCCATGTGTTTGTATTTTTTACAGATCTTTTCCTGTATTTGATATCTAGTCTCATAGCGTTGTGGTCAGAAAAGATACTTGATACAATTTCAATTTTCTTAAATTTACCAAGGCTTGAATTTGTGACCCAAGATATGATCTATCCTGGAGAATGTTCCATGAGCACTTGAGAAAACTGTGTATTCTGTTGTTTTTTGGATGGAATGTCCAATAAATATCAATGAAGTCCATCTTGTTTAATGTATCATTTAAAGCTTGTGTTTCCTTATTTATTTTCATTTTGGATGATCTGTCCATTGGTGAAAGTGGGGTGTTAAAGTCCCCTGCTATGAATGTGTTACTGTCCATTTCCCCTTTTATGGCTGTTAGTATTTGCCTTATGTATTGAGGTGCTCCTATGTTTGGTGCATAAATATTTACAGTTGTTATATCTTCTTCTTGGATCATTCCCTTGATCATTATGTAGTGTCCTTCTTTGTCTCTTCTAATAGTCTTTATTTTAAAGTCTATTTTGTCTGATATGATAATTGCTACTCCAGCTTTCTTTTGGTTTCCATTTGCATGGAATATCTTTTTCCATCCCCTTTCAGTCTGTATGTGTCTCTAGGTCTGAAGTGGGTCTCTTGTAGACAGCATATATATGGGTCTTGTTTTTGTATCCATTCAGCCAGCCTGTGTCTTTGGTGGGAGCATTTAATCCACTTACATTTAAGGTAATTATCGATATGTATGTTCCTATTCCCATTTTCTTAATTGTTTTGGGTTTGTTATTGTAGGTCTTTTCCTTCTCTTGTGTTTCTTGCCTAGAGAAGTTCCTTTAGCATTTGTTGTAAAGCTGGTTTGGTGGTGGTGAACGCTCTCAGCTTGTGCTTGTCTGTAAAGCTTTTAATGTCTCCATCAAATCTGAATGAGATCTTTGCTGGGTAGAGTAATCTTGGTTGTAGGTTTTTCTCCTTCATCACTTTAAATATGTCCTGCCACTCCCTTCTGGCTTGCAGAGATTCTGCTGAAAGATCAGCTGTTAACCTTATGGGGATTCCCTTGTGTGTTATTTGTTGTTTTTCCCTTGCTGCTTTTAATATGTTTTCTTTGTCTTTAATTTTTGACAGTTTGATTAATATGTGTCGTGGTGTGTTTCTCCTTGTATTTATCCTGTATGGGACTCTCTGTGCTTCCTGGACTTCATTAACTATTTCCTTTCCCATATTAGGTTAGTTTTCAACTATAATCTCTTCAAATATTTTCTCAGTCCCTTTATCTCTTCTTCTTCTGGGACCCCTATAATCTGAATGTGGGTGCGTTTAATGTTGTGTGCAGTAGTTATTTCCACTATTTTATCTTCCAGGTCACTTATCCGTTCTTCTGCCTCAGTTATTCTGCTATTGATCCCATCTAGAGTATTTTTCATTTCATTTATTGTGTTGTTTATCGTTGCTTGTTTCATCTTTAGTTCTTCTAGGTCCTTGTTAAATGTTTCTTGCATTTTGTCTATTCTATTTCCAAGATTTTGGATCATCTTTACTATCATTATTCTGAATTCTTTTTCAGGTATTCTGCCTATTTCCTCTTTATTTGTTAGGTCTGGTGGGTTTTTATCTTGCTCCTTCATCTGCTGTGTGTTTTTCTGTCTTCTCATTTTGCTTATCTTACTGTGTTTGGGGTCTCCTTTTTGCAGGCTGCAGGTTTGTAGTTCCCGTTTTTTTTTTCGTGTCTGCCCCCAGTGGCTAAGGTTGGTTCAGTGGGTTGTGTAGGCTTCCTGGTGGAGGGGACTAGTGCTTGTGTTCTGGTGGATGAGGCTGGATCTTGTCTTTCTGGTGGGCAGTTCCATGCCTGGTGGTGTGTTTTGGGGTGTCTGTGGACCTATTATGATTTTAGGCAGCCTCTCTGCTAATGGGTGGGGTTGTGTTCCTGTTATGCTAGTTGTTTGGCATAGGTTGTCCAGCACTGTAGCTTGCTGGTCGTTGAGTGAAGCTGGGTGCTGGTGTTGAGATGGAGATCTCTGGGAGATTTTCTCTGTTTGATATTATGTGGAGCTGGGAGGTGTCTTGTGGACCAGTGTCCTGAAGTTGGGTGTCCCACATCAGAGGCCCAGCACTGACTCCTGGCTGCAGCACCAAGAGCCTTTCATCCACACGGCTCAGAATAAAAGGGAGAAAAAGTAGAAAGAAAAAAGGAAGAAAGCGAGACAAAGAAAAAGAAAGGGGATAAAATAAAGATAAAACGAAATAAAGTTATTAAAGTAAGAAATAATTATTAAGAAAAAAAATTTTTTTAAGAAAAAAAACGGACGTATAGAACCCTAGGACAAATGGTGAAAGCAAAGCTATACAGAGAAAATCTCACACAGAAGCATACACATACACACTCACAGAAAGAGGAAAAGGGGAAAAAATAATAAATTTTGCTCCTAAAGTCCACCTCCTCAATTTGGGATATATTGTTGTCTATTCATGTATTCCACAGATGCAGGGTACATCAAGTTGATTGTTGAACTTTTTAATTCGCTGCTTTGAGGCTGCTGGGAGGGATTTCCCTTTCTCTTCTTTGTTCTCACAGCTCCCGGGGCTCAGCTTTGGATTTGGCCCCGCCTCTGCGTGTAGGTCGCTGGAGGGCGTCTGTTGTTCGCTCAGACAGGACGGCGTTAAAGGAGCAGCTGATTCGGGGGCTCTGGCTCACTCAGGCCTGGGGAGGGAGGGGTGTGGATTTGGGGCGAGCCTGCAGAGGTAAAGGCCAGCGGGACGTTGCACCAGCCCGAGGCACGCTGTGCATTCTCCTGGGGGAGTTGTCCCTGGATCCCGGGACCCTGGCAGTGGCGGGCTGTACAGGCTCCTCGGAAGGGGGTGTGGATAGTGACCTGTGCTCGCACACAGGCTTCTTGGTGGCGGCAGCAGCAGCCTTAGCGTCTCATGTCCGTCTCCGGGGTCCGCGCTGTTAGCCGCGTCTCACGCCCGTCTCTGGAGCTCCTTTAAGCAGTGCTCTTAATCTCCTCTCCTCACACAGCAGGAAACAAAGAGGGAAGAAAAAGTCTCTTGCCTCTTTGGCAGGTCCATACTTTTCTCTGGACTCCCTCCCGGCTAGCCATGGTGCCGTAACCCCCTGCAGGCTGTGTTCACGCCGCCAACCCCAGTCCTCTCCCTGCACCCCAAGCCTCAGATCCCAGCCCTGCCCACCCCGGCAGGTGAGCAGGCAAGCCTCTCGGGCTGGTGAGTGCTGGTTGGCTCCGATCCTCTGTGCGGGAACCTCTCCGCACCCCTGTGGCTGCGCTCTCCTCCGTGGCTCCGAAGCTCCCCCCTCCATCACCCGCAGTCTCCGCCGGCGAAGGGGCTCCTAGTGTGTGGAAACATTTCCTCCTTCACGGCTCCTTCCCACTGGTGCAGGTCCCATCCCTATTGTTTTGTCTCTGTTTATTCTTTTTTCTTTTGCCCTACCCAGGTATGTGGGAAGTTTCTTTCCTTTTGGGAGGTCTGAGGTCTTCTGCCAGTGTTCAGTAGGTGTTCTGTAGGAGTTGTTCCACGTGTAGATGTATTTCTGGTGTATCTGTGGGGAGGAAGGTGATCTCCACGTCCTACTCTTCCGCCATCTTCCCCCTCTCCCCTGCCATGACTCCTGATTATTTTTTAATTAAAAAAATTTTTTTTTAATTTAATTTTGGTGGCGTTGGATCATTGTTGCTGTGCGCAGGCTTTCCCTAATTGCGGCGAACGGGTTACTCTTCATTGCGTTGCGCTGGCTTTTCATTGTGGTGGCTTCTTGTTGCAGAGCACAGGCTCTAGGCACGGGGGCTTCAGTAGTTGTGGCTCACGGGCTCTAGAGCGCAGGCTCAGTAGTTGTGGCATATGGGCTTAGTTGCTCTGTGGCATGTGGGATATTCCTGGACCAGGGGTCGAACCCATGTCCCCTGCATTGGCAGGTGGATTCCTACCCACTGTGCCACCAGTGAAGCCCTAGTCTGATTTTATTTTTGAATTGCAATAGTTCTTTGTATATTCTGGAAACAAGTCCCTGATTGAATATATAATTTGCAAATGTTTTCTCCCATTCTTTTTACATTCTTGATAGTGTGCTTGATGCACACAAGGCTCAAAATTTTAATAAACTCATTTATCATATGTGCATGTTTGTCATATCTAACAATTTGTTGCTTAATCCAAGGTCATGAAACTTGTACGTTCTAGACATTTTGTAGTATTAATTTTTACACTTGGTCATTCCATTTTGAGTTTATTTTTCTACATGTTATGAAGTAAGGGTTTAGACTTAATCTTTTGCATATGGATTTTCATTTATCCCAGCATCATTTGTCAAGACTGTTCTTTCTCCATTAAATGGTCTTAACACCCTTGCTGAAAATCAATTGACCATAGTTCTATGGGTTTATTTCTGGACTCTTCAATTCTATCACATGTATCTGTGTTTATCCTTATGTTATTACCAGATTATCTTGATTATTATAGCTTTATAATAAATTCTGAAATTGGGAAGTGTGAGACCACCAACTTCTGTTCATTTTCAAGATTGTTTTGGCTAATCTGAACTTCCTGAACTTCCACAGGGATTTTAAACTCAGATTGTCAATTTCATGAATGCATCTGGAGTTTCGATGGAGATTGCGTTGAATCTGTAGGTCAATTTGGGAAGTTTTGACACCTCAATTTTGAGACTTTCAATCCATGAACATGAGATATCCTTCCATTTGTTTAGGTCTTTACTTTCTTTTAATGATGTTTTCTGGTTTCCAGTGTACAAGTCTTGTACTCGTTCATTAAACTTATTCCTAGGAATTCTTGGTACTGTAATAAGTAGAATTATCAATTTTATTTCTTTGGATGGTTCATTACTAGTATATAGACATACAATTGACTGTAACTGTATCCTGCAGTCTTGCTGAACTAGTTTGTTAGCATTTAATTTTTTGTGTGGATTCTTTAGGATTTTGATATATAAGATAAATGACAATTGCAGATAAGGTTTTATTTCTTTGCAATTTGGATACTTTTATTTTTTCTTTAATAATTCTAGTTAAAACCTTCAGTACAGTGTTAAATATGTAACAAGAGTGAACATCCCTGATTTGTTCCTGATCTTTAGGGGGGAAGCTTTCAGCCTTTCACCATTAAGTATGAAGTTTACTGTAGGTTTTTCATAGATCCTCTCTATCAGGTTGAAGAGGTCCCTATCTATGCCTGTTTTGAGTCTTTCTATGATGAAAGACTGGATTTTTGTCTAATACTTTATGTGTCCATTGAGATCATATTTGTCATTTATTTTATTAATATGGTGTATTAGATTAATTTATCATATGTTGAACCCCCTTTGTATTCCTTGGAAATCATTTGTCAATGTTAATATTCATTGTTATGTTACTGGATTCTATTTGCCAGTACTTTATGCATTTTTTGCATCTATAGTCATAAGGTATATTGATCTTATGATAACGCATTTTTAATACACCTAAGAACAATGCATTCATGTTATGGACTATGTATTGAGAAATACTTAAATTGCTTTTCCCCTCTAGTAAGCAAGGCTAAAATAAACACCCTTTCACCTACTTACATACAAATTCATTTTATTTCTGTACACTTCTAAATATAAGGCTGCTTAGTCGAAGTGTATGTTCATTTTAAATTTTAATAAATATTTCCAAAAATGCACCAATCTACACATTCCCAGAGATGTGATTATAATATACTTTCTCCAGTACAAGATACTGATATTTTAAATTTTTGCCAATGGGTCAAATATTTCTCATTACTTCAATTTTCCTAACATGTGCCAAATTTGAACATCATTCCCTAAGATATTTGTAATTTACATTTCTTCTCTAAACTGCCCATTGATTTCCTTTGTCCATTTTAAATTGGGTCTTTGTTCTTATTAATGTATAGGAGCTTTTGCATATTTAGGATTTTTAACCTTTTGTCAGTGATGTTTGCAGTTTTCTGTATTTTTAATTAGTTCATATGACAACTTTTTACTTTTTAGCTTTTTAGTGTTCGTTTTACCCGTACGACCTAACCCATCCCAAAGTTATACAAATATTGTCTATACTCTTTTAAAAAAAATACTGTATTCAATTTCTATTGCTTCTATAACAAACGACCACAGTCCCTCTCTCATCCATATAGATGCTTAGAAGGTGCTTGTGAAAATCTGCTTTGACAGAGGGAAAGAAAATCCCAGGGCTTGATTGTGAAAGACTTGACATTGCTGCAAGATGGAAGACCTTAGGAAGGGCAGGCGCGTGGCTGAACAGGTCCATTTCTTGAAGATCAGGGCTCCTCTGGGAAAACCTAGCAAGAACCTGTGTAATGCTTCAGCAAACTCCCTTGGCCTTCCCACACTAGGGACTTCAGAATCTTCAGAACTCATCCCTTCATTTCCTTGCCCTTTACATGCTAAGTTTCACAATTTTACTCTTTTCTTTACTATTTCTTTACTGAAGTATAGTTGACTTACAATATTGTGTCACATGTACAGCAGAGTGATTCAGTTATTTATATTTCAGGTTATTTTCAATTATAGGTTATTGTAAGACATATAGTTCCCTGTGATATATAGTAAATCCTTGTTGCTTATCTATTCCATGTATAATAGTTTGTATCTGTTAATCTCTTTCTCCTAGTTTATCCCTCCCCACCCTCCCTTTCCCCTTTGATAACCATAAGTTTGTTTTCTATGTCTGAGTGATTCTGTTTTGTATACAGATTTATTAGTATCTTTTAGATTCTACATATAAGTGATACTATAAAGTTTGTTTGACTAAGTATCATGTTTTCTAGGTCAATCCATGTTCCTGCAAATGGCAGTATTTCATTCTTTTTTATGGCTGAGTAATACTCCATTGTTTATATACCACATCTTAAGCCAGTAATCTGTTGATGGGCACTTGGGTTGTTTCCATGTATTGGCTATTATAAATAGTGCTACTATGAGCATTGGGGTGCATGTATCTTTTTGAATTAGAGTTTTCAATTTTTCTGGATATATGCCCAGGACTGGGATTGCTGGATCATATGATAGCACTGTTTTTAGTTTTTTAAGGGACCTCCATATTGTTTTCCATAGTGGCTGCACAAATCTACACTACAATGAACAGTATAGAAGGGTTCCTTTTTTTCTACACCCTCTCCAACATTTATTATTTGTAGACTTCTTGATAATGGCCATAGCAGTGTGAGTTGATACCTCATTATGGTTTTGATTTGCATTTCTCTAGTAATTACTGATGTTGAACACATTTTCATGTGTCTGTTGGCCATCTGTATGTCGTCTTTGAAGAAATGTCTGCTTAGGTCTTCTCTTTTTTTGATTGGGTTTTTCCAATACTGAGTTGTATGAGCTGTTTGTATACTTTGGATATTAACCACTTGTCCGTCGCATTTTTGGCAAATATTTTCTCCCATTCCCTAGGTCTTCTTTTCATCTTGTTCATGGTTTCCTTTGCTGTGCAACAGCTTTTAAGTTTGATTAGATCTCATTTGTTTTTTGCATTTTTGCTTTTGCCTTGAGACTGATCTAAGAAAATATTGTTACAACTTAAGTCAGAATGTTTTGCCTATGTTCTCTTCTAGGAGTTTTATGGCATTATGTTTTATGTTTAAGTCTTTAAGCCAATTTGTGTTTCTTTTTGTGTATGGTGTGAGGGAGTATTCTAACTTCACTGATTTGCATGAAGCTGCCAACACTTGCTGAAGAGACTCGCTCTCTTCTCCATTGTATTTTTCTTCCTTCCTTTGACAAAGATTAAATGACCATAGGTGTTTGGGTGTATTTCTGGGCTCTCTATTCTGTTCCACTGATCCATATGTCTGTTTGGGGACCAATAAGACACTGTTTTCATTACTGTTGCTTCGTGGTATAGTCTGAAGTCTGGGAGGGCTATACTTCCTGCTTTGTTCTTTTCCTCAGGATTTCTTTTGCAGTTATGTATCTTCTGTGGTTCCATGTAAATTTTAGGATTATTCGTTCTAGTTCTATGAAATGTTATGGGTATTTTAGTAGGGATCACATTACATCTGTAGATTGCTCTGGGTAGTATGGCCATTTTTAACAATATTAACTCTTCTGATCCAAGAGCACAGGATATGTTTCCATTTCTTTGAATCATCTTCTATTTCCTTTATCAATGTTCTATAGTTCTCAGCATATAAGTCTTTCACCTCTTTGGTTAAGTTTATTTGTATGTTTTTTTTTTTCAGTTTTGATTTTTTAACTTTTTTATTGGAGTATAGTTGATTTACAGTGTGTTTCTGGTGTACAGCAAAGTGATTCAGTTATACATAGATATATATTGTGTTCATATTCTTTTCCATTATGGTTTATTACAGGATATTGAATATAGTTCCCTGTACTATACAGTAGAACTTTGCTTATTTTATATATAGTAGTTTGTTTCTGCTAATCGCAAACTCCTGATTATCCCTCCCCCACCCCATTTTCCCTTTGGTAGCCATGAATTTGTTTTCTATGTCTGTGAGTCTGTTTCTGTTCTGTAAATAAGTTCATTTGTATCATATGTATCATATTTTAGATTCCACATATAAGTGATATCCTATGGTATTTTTCTTTTTGTGACTTCACTTAGTATGATCATCTCTAGGTCCATCCATGTTGCTGCAAATGGCATTATTTCATTCTTTTTTATGGCTGAGTAGTAGTCCTTTGTGTATACATACCACATCTTCATTATCCATTCATCTGCCTATAGACATGGTTGCTTCCATGTTTTGGCTTTTGTAAATAATGCTGCTATGAACATTGGTGAGCATGCATCTTTTCAAATTAAAGTCTTCTCTGGATATATGCCCAGGAGTAGGATTGTTTTCTAGGAACTTCCATACTGTTTTCAATAGTGACTGCCCAATTTACATTCCCATGAACAATGTAGGAAGGTTCCCTTTTCCTTCACACCCTCTCCAGCACTTATTTGTAGACATTTTAATGATGGCCATTCTGACCAGTGTCAGGTGACACTTCATTGTAGTTTTTAAAAAATTTTTTATTGGAGTATAGTTGATTTGTAATGTTGTCTTAGTTTCAGGTGTACAGCAAAGTGAATCAGTTATACATATATCCTTTTTTTTTTTTTTCAGATTCTTTTCCCTTATAGACCATTACAGAGTATTGAGTAGAGTTCCCTGTGCTTTACAGCAGGTTCTTATTAGTTATTTATTTTATATAGAGTAGTGTGTTTATGTCAATCCCAATCTCCCAGTTTATTCCTCCCCCCACCCCATCCCCTGGTAACCATAAGTTTGTTTTCTACATCCGTGACTCTACTTCTGTTTTGTAAATAAGTTCATTTGTACCTTTCTTTTTACATTCCACATATAAGTGATATCATATGATATTTGTCTTTCTCTGTCTGACTTACTTCACTCACTATGGCAATCTCTAGTTCCATCCATATTGCTGCAAATGGCATTTTTTATGGCTGAGTAATATTCCATTGTATATATATACCACATCTTCTTTATCCATTCCTCTGTCGATGGACATTTAGGTTGCTTCCATGTCCTGGCTATTGTGAATAGTGCTGCAATGAACATTGGGGTGCAGGTATCCTTTCAAACTGTGGTTTTCTTCAGATATATGCCCAGGAATGTGATTGTTGGATCATATGGCAACTCTATTTTAAGATTTTTAAGGAACCTCCATACAGTTTTCCATAGTGGCTGCACCAGTTTACATTCCCTCGAACAATGTAGGAAGGTTCCATTTTCTCCACACCGTCTCCAGCATTTATTGTTTATAGAATTTTTGATGATGGCCATTCTGACCTGTGTGAGAATGTAGTTTTGATTTGCATATCTCTAATAATTACTGATGTTGAGCATCTTTTCATGTTCCTCTTGGCCATCTGTATGTCTTCTTTGCAGAAATGTCTATTTAGATCTTCTGCCCATTTTTGGATTGTGTTCTTTGTTTTTTTTGATATTGAGCTGCATGAGTTCTTTGTATATTTTGGAGATGAATCCCTTGTCAGTTGCTTCGTTTGCAAATAATTTCTACCATTTTGAGGGTTGTCTTTTTGTCTTGTTTATAGTTTCCTTTGCTGTGCAAAAGATTTTAAGTTTAATTAGATCCCATTTGTTTATTTTTGTTTTTATTTTATTATTTTTGTGTGTGTGTGTGGTACGCTGGCCTCTCACCGCCGCGCCTCCTCCCATCGCGGAGCACAGACTCCAGATGCGCAGGACCAGCGGCCATGGCCCACGGGCCCAGCCGCTCCGAGGCATGTGGGATCCTCCTGGACTGGGGCACGGACCCGTGTCCCCTGAACCGGGAAGCGGACCCTCAACCACTGCGCCACCAGGGAAGCCCTGGTTTTATTTTTATTACTCCAGGAGGTGGATCGAAAAAGTTCTTGCTGTGATTTATGTCAGAGGATGTTCGGCCTATGTTTTCCTCTAAGAGTTTTATAGTGTCTCGTCTTACATTTAGGTCTTTGCTCATTGTAGTTTTTATTTGCATTTCTCTAATTAACAATGTTGTGCATCTTTTCATTGCCTGTTGGTCATCTGTATCTTCTCTGGAGAAATGTCTATTTAGGTCTTCTGCCCAGTTTTTTGATTAGGTTGTCTTTTTGTTATTGAGTTGTATGAGATGTTTGTATATTTTGGAAATTAAGCCATTTAAACAATGTTAATTCTTCCAATCAAGGGCATGAGTTCATTTCTTTGAATCATCTTCAACTTCCTTTGTCAATGTTTTATAGTTCTCAGCATGTAAATCGTTCACCTCCTTGGTCGGGTTTACTTCAAAGAATTTTATTTTATTTTTTGATGCGATTTTAAAAGGGATTGTTTGTTTGCATTCCCTTTCTAATATTTCATTGTTAGTGTAAAGAAATGCAACCGATTTCTCTATGTGTAATCTTGTATCCCACTACCTTGTTGAATTTGTTTATCAGTCTGGTAGGTTTTGTGTGGAGGCCTTAGGATTTTCTATATAGAGTATCATATCATCTGTGTATAATGACAATTTTATATCTTTCCTTCCAATTAGGATACTTGTATTTTTCTTGAGTGGTTGCTGTGGCTAGGACTTCCAATAGTATGTTTATTAGAAGTGGTGAGAGTGAGCATACTTGTCTTGTTCCATATTTTACTTGGAAGGCTTTCAGCTTTTTTTGTTTTTAATAAATTTATTTATTTTTATTTTTGGCTACATCGGGTGTTTGTTGCTGCTCGTGGGCTTTCTCTAGTTGTGGTGAGCAGGGGCTACTCTTCATTATGGTGCATGGGCTTCTCATTTTGGTGGCTTCTCTTGTTGTGGAGCACGGGCTCTAGGACCATGGGCTTCAGTAGTTGTGGCTCATGGGCTTAGTTGCTCCACGGCATGTGGGATCTTCCTGGACCAGGGCTTGAACCCGTGTCCCCTGTGGTGGCAGGTAGATTCTTAACTACTGAGGCACCAGGGAAGCCCAAGGCTTTCAGCTTTTCACCACTGAGTGTTAGATTGGCTCTGGGTTTCTCATAAATAGCTTTTATGTTAAGAAGTGTTCCATCTGCACCCACTTTGGTAAGGGTTTTTATCATAAATGGATGTTGAATTTTTTCTGCATCTGTTGAGATGATCATGTGGTTTTTGTCTTGTCTTTAGTTGATGTGGTGTAGCATGCTGATTTTTTTGAACCATGCTTGTGAACCTGGGATGAATCCAACTTGGTTGTGGTGTATGATCTTTATGTGGTGCTAGATTCGATTTGCTAATATTTTATTGAATTTTTGCATCTATGGGCATCCAAGATATTGGCCTGTAACTTTCTTTTCTGGTAGTGTCTTTGTCTAGTTTTGGTATCAGAGTGATGGTGGCTTCCTAGAATGACTTTGGGAGTGTTCCCTCCTCTTCACTCTTTTGGAAGAGTTTGAGAAGGATCAGTATAAGTTCTCCTTTGTATGTGTGGTAGAATTCCCAGGTGAAGCCATCTAGACCTGGACTTCTGTTTTCAGGGAGTTTTTTAAATTACAGATTCTATTTCACTTCTAGTGATCAGTCTATTCAAGTTATCTATTTCTTGATTCAGTTTTGGTGGGCTATACGTTTCTAGAAACTTGTCCATTTCTTCCAGGTTGTCCAGTTTGTTGGCATATAATTATTAATTGTGTTCTCTTATAACTGATACCACAGAAATACAAAAACAGTTTCTCCTCTTCCACTCCCTTTATTTGGGTCCTCTCTCTTCTGGTTGGTGAGCCTGGCCAGAGGTCTGTCTATTTTATTTACCTTCTCAAAGAACCAGCTCATGGTTTTTGACTTTTTTGTTTTTACATCTTTATTGGTGTATAATTGCTTTACAATGGTGTGTTAGTTTCGCTTTATAACAAAGGGAATCAGTTATACATATACATATGTTCCCATTCTCTTCTCTCTTGCGTCTCCCTCCCTCCCACCCTCCCTATCCTACCTCTCCAGGCGGTCACAAAGCACCGAGCTGATCTCACTGTGCTATGCGGCTGCTTCCCTCTAGCTATCTACCTTACATATGGTAGTGCATATATGTCCATGCCTCTCTCTCACTTTGTCACAGCTTACCCTTGCCCCTCCCCATATCCTCAAGTCCATTCTCTAGTAAGTCTGTGTCTTTATTCCTGTCTTACTCCTAAGTTTTTATGACATTTTTTTTCTTAAATTCCATATATATGTTAGCATACGGTATTTGTCTTTCTCTTTCTGACTTCACTGTGTATGACAGACTCTAGGTCTATCCACCTCATTACAAATAGCTCAATTTCGTTTCTTTTTATGGCCGAGTAATATTGCATTGTATATATGTGCCACATCTTCTTTATCCATTCATCCGTTGATGGACACTTAGGTTGATTCCATCTCCAGGCTACTGTAAATAGAGCTGCAATGAACATTTTGGTACATGACTATTTTTGAATTATGGTTTTCTCAGGGTGCATGCCCAGTAGTGGGATTGCTGGGTCATATGGTAGTTCTATTTGTAGTTTTTTAAGGAACCTCCATACTGTTTTCCACAGTGGCTATATCAATTTACATTCCCACCAACATTGCAAGAGGGTTCCCTTTTCTCCACACCCTCTCCAGCATGTATTGCTTCTAGATTTTTGATGATGGCCATTCTGACTGGTGTGAGATGATATCTCATTGTCATTTTGATTTGCATTTCTCTAATGATTAATGAAGTTGAGCATTCCTTCATGTGTTTGTTGGCAGTCTGTATATCTTCTTTGGAGAAATGTCTGTTTAGGTCTTCTGCCAATTTTTGGATTGGGTTGTGTGTATTTTTGTTATTGAGCAGCATGGGCTGCTTGTAAATTTTGGAGATTAATCCTTTGTCAGTTGCTTCATTTGCAAATATTTTATCCCATTTTGAGGGTTGTCTTTTGGTCTTGTTTATGGTTTCCTTTGCTGTGCAAAAGCTTTGAACTTTCATTAGGTCCCATTTGTTTATTTTTGTTTTTATTTCCATTTCTCTAGGAGGTGGGTCAAAAAAGGATCTTGCTGTGATTTATGTCATAGAGTGTACTGCCTATGTTTTCCTCTAAGAGTTTGATAGTTTCTGGCATTACATTTAGGTCTTTAATCCATTTTGAGTTTATTTTTGTGTATGGTGTTAGGGAGTGACCTAATCTCATACTTCTACATGTACCTGTCCAGTTTTCCCAGCACCACTTACTGAAGAGGCTGTCCTTTCTCCACTATACATTCCTGCCTCCTTTATCAAAGATAAGTTGACCATATGTGTGTGGGATTATCTCTGGGCTTTCTATCCTGTTCCATTGATCTATCTGTCTGTTTTCTTGCCAGTACCAAATTGGCTTGATTACTGTAGCTTTGTAGTATAGTCTGAGGTCAGAGAGCCTGATTCCTCCAGCTCCGTTTTTCGTTCTCAAGATTGCTTGGCTATTCGGGGTCTTTTGTGTTTCCATACAAATTGTGAAATTTTTTGTTTTTGTTCTGTGAAAAATACCAGTGGTAGTTTGAAAGGGATTTCATTGAATCTGTAGATTGCTTTGGGTAGTAGAGTCATTTTCACCTTGTTGATTCTTCCAATCCAAGAACATGGTATCTCTCTCCATCTATTTGTATCATCTGTAATTTCTTTCATCAGTGTCTTATAATTTTCTGCATACAGGTCTTTTGTCTCCTTAGGTAGGTTTATTCTGAGATATTTTATTTTTTTGTGGCAATGGTAAATGGGAGTGTTTTCTTGATTTCACTTTCAGATTTTTCATCATTACTGCATAGGAATGCCACAGATTTCTGTGCATTAATTTTGTATCGTACTACTTTACCAAATTCATTGATTAGCTCTAGTAGTTTTCTGGTAGCATCTTTAGGATTCTCTATGTATAGTATCATGTCATCTGCTAACAGTGACAGCTTTACTTCTTCTTTTCCAATTTGGATTCCTTTTATTTCCTTTTCTTCTCTGATTGCTGTGGCTAAAACTTCCAAAACTATGTTGAATAAGAGTGGTGAGAATGGGCCACCTTGTCTTCTTCCTGATCTTAGTAGAAACGTTTTCAGTTTTTCACCAATGAGGGCGATGTTGGCTGTGTGTTTGTCATATATGGCCTTTATTATGTTGAGGAAGGTTCCCTCTATGCCTACTTTCTGCAGGGTTTTTATCATAAATGGTGTTGAATTTTGTCAAAAGCTTTCTCTGCATCTATTGAGATGATCATATCGTTTTTCTCCTTCAATGTGTTATATGGTATATAATATTGATTGATTTGTGTATATTGAAGAATCCTTGCATTCCTGGAATAAGCCCCACTAGATCATGGTGTATGATCCTTTTAATGTGCTGTTGGATTCTGTTTGCTAGTATTTTGTTGAGGATTTTTGCATCTATGTTCATCAGTGATATGGGCCTGTAGTTTTCTTCCTTTGTGACATCCTTGTCTGGTTTTGGTATCAGGGTGATGGTGGCCTCGTAGAATGAGTTTGGGAGTGTTCCTCCCTCTGCTATATTTTGGAAGAGTTTGAGAAGTATAGGTGTTAGCTCTTCTCTAAATGTTTGATAGAATTCTCCTGTGAAGCCATCTGGTCCTGGGCTTTTGTTTGATGGGAGATTTTAAATCACAGTTTCAATTTCAGTGCTTGTGATTGGTCTGTTCATATTTTCTATTTCTTCCTGATTCAGTCTTGGCAGGTTGTGCATTTGTAAGAATTTGTCCATTTCTTCCAGGTTGTCCATTTTATTGACATAGAGTTGCTTGTAGTAATCTCTCATGATCTCTTGTATTTCTGCAGTGTCAGTTGTTACTTCTCCTTTTTCATTTCTAATTCTATTGATTTGAGTCTTCTCCCTTTTTTTCTTGATGAGTCTGGCTAATGGTTTATCAATTTTGTTTATCTTCTCAAGAACCAGCTTTTACTTTTATTGATCTTTGCTATCGTTTTCTTCATTTCTTTTTCATTTATTTCTGATCTGATTCTTGTGATTTCTTTCCTTCTTCTAACTTTGGGGTTTTTCTGTTCTTCTTTCTCCAATTGCTTTAGGTGCAAGGTTAGGTTGTTTATTCGAGATGTCTCCTGTTTCTTAAGGTAGGATTGTATTGCTGTAGACTTCCTTCTTAGAACTGCTTTTGCTGCATCCTATAGGTTATGGGTTGTCCTGTCTCCATTGTCATTTGTTTCTAGGTAATTTTTTATTTCCTCTTTGATTTCTTCAGTGATCACTTCGTTATTAAGTAGTGTATTGTTTAGCCTCCATGTGTTTGTATTTTTTACAGATCTTTTCCTGTAATTGATATCTAGTCTCATAGTGTTGTGGTTGGACAAGATAATTGATACAATTTCAATTTTCTTAAATTTACCAAGGCTTGATTTGTGACCCAAGATATGATCTTTCATGGAGAATGTTCCATGAGCACTTGAGAAAAATGTGTATTCTGTTGTTTTTGGATGGGATGTCCTATAAATATCAATGAAGTCCATCTTGTTTAATGTATCATTTAAAGCTTGTGTTTCCTTATTTATTTTCATTTTGGATGATCTGTGCATTTGTGAAAGTGGGGTGTTAAAGTCCCCTACTATGAATGCGTTACTGTCGAGTTCCCCTTTTATGGCTGTTAGTATTTGCCTTATGTATTGAGGTGCTCCTATGTTGGGTGCATAAATATTTACAATTGTTTTATCTTCTTGGATCGACCCCTTGATCATTATGTAGTGTCCTTCTTTGTCTCTTCTAATAGTTTTTATTTTAAAGTCTATTTCATCTGATATGAGAATTGCTACTCCAGCTTTCTTTTGGTTTCCATTTGCATGGAATATCTTTTTCCATCCTCTTACTTTCAGTCTGTATGTGTCTCTAGGTCTGAAGTGGGTCTCTTTTAGACAGCATATATATCGGTCTTGTTTTTTTATCCACTGAAGCAGTCTGTGTCTTTTGGTGGGAGCATTTAATCCATTTATAATTAAGGTAATTATCGATATGTATGTTCCTATTCCCATTTTCTTAATTGTTTTGTGTTTGTTATTGTCGGTGTTTTCCTTCTGTTGTGTTTCTTGCCTAGAGAAGTTCCTTTAACATTTGTTGTAAAGCTGGTTTGGTGGTGCTGAACTCTCTCCGCTTTTGCTTGTCTGTAAAATTTTAATTTCGCCATCAAATTTGAATGAGATCTTTGCTGGGTAGAGTAATCTTGGTTGTAGGTTTTTCTCCTTCATCACTTTAAATATGTCCTGCCACTCTCTTCTGGCTTGCAGAGTTTCTGCTGAAAGATCAGGTGTTAACCTTATGGGGATTCCCTTGTGTGTTATTTTTCCCTTGCTGCTTTTAATATGTTTTCTTTGTATTTAATTTTTGACAGTTTGATTAATATGTGTCTTGGCATGTTTCTCCTTGGATTTATCCTGTATGGTACTCTCTGTTCTTCCTGGACTTGATTAACTCTTTCCTTTCCCATATTAGGGAAGTTTTCAACTATAATCTCTTCAAATATTTTCTCAGTCCCTTTCTTTGTCTCTTCTTCTTCTGGGACTCCTATAATCCGAATGTTGGTGCATTTAATGCTGCCTGCAGTAGTTATTTCCACTATTTTATCTTCCAGGTCACTGATCCATTCTTCTGCCCCTGTTATTCTGCTGTTGATCCCTTCAAGAGTATTTTTAATTTCATTTATTGTGTTGTTCATTGTTGCTTGTTTCCTCTTTAGTTCTTCTAGGTCCTTGTTAAATGTTTCTTGCATTTTGTCTATTCTATTTCCAAGATTTTGGATCATCTTTACTATCATTATTCTGAATTCTTTTTCAGGTATTCTGCCTATTTCCTCTTCATTTGTTAGGTCTGGTGGGTTTTTATCTTGCTCCTTCATCTGCTGTGTGTTTTTCTGTCTTCTCATTTTGCTCATCTTACTGTGTTTGGGGTCTCCGTTTTGCAGGATGCAGTTTCTTAGTTCCCGTTGTTTTTGGTGTCTGCCCCCAGTGGCTAAGGTTGATTCAGTGGGTTACATAGGCTTTCTGGTGGAGGGGACTAGTGCCTGTGTTCTGGTGTATGAGGCTGGATCTTGTCTTTCTGGTGGGCAGTTACATGTCTGGTGGTGTGTTTTGGGGTGTCTGTGGACTTATTATGGTTTTAGGCAGCTTCTTTGCTAATGGGTGAGGTTGTGTTCCTGTCTTTCTACTTGTTTAGCATAGGATGTCCAGCACAGTAGCTTGCTGGTCATTGAGTGAAGCTGGGTACTGGTGTTGAGATGGAGATCTCTTGGGGGTTTTCTCCGTTAGTGGAGCTGGGAGGCCTCTTGTGGACCAGTGTCCTGAAGTTGGCTCTCCCACCTCAGAGGCACAGCACTGACTCCTGGCTGTAGCACGAAGAGGCTTTCATCCACATGGCTCAAAATAAAAGGGAGAAAAAGTAGAAAGAGAGAAATAGAGGATAAAATAAAATAAAGTTATTTAAAAAATAAGTATTTAGAAAAAAAATTTTTTTAAGTAAAAACAAACAAAGAACCAAAAAGGACGGAGAGAACCCTAGGACTAATGGTGAAAGCAAAGCTATACAGACAATATCTCACACAGAAGCATACACATACACACTCACAAAAGGAGGAAATGGGGAAAAAATAATAAATCTTGCTCTCAACATCCACCCCCTCAATTTGGGATGATTCGTTGTCTATTCAGGTATTCCACCAATGCAGGGTACATCAAGTTGGTTGTGGAGATTTAATCTGCTGGTCCTGTGGCTGCTGGGAGAAATTTCCCTTTCTCTTGTTTGTTCTCAGAACTCCCGGGGTTCTGCTTTGGATTTGGCCCCGCCTCTGCATGTAGGTTGCTGGAGGGCGTCTGTTCTTCGCTCAGACAGGATGGGGTTAAAGGAGCAGGTGCTTCGGGGGCTCTGGCTCACTCAGGCCGGGGGGGAGGGAGGGGCACAGTGTGCGGGGCGAGCCTGCGGCTACAGAGCCCAGCGTAACATTTCACCAGCCTGAGGCACGCCATGCATTCTCCTTGGGAAGTTGTCCCTGCATCCCAGGACCCTGGCAGAGGCAGGCTTCACAGGCTCCTGGGAGGGAAGGTGTGGAGAGTGACCTGTGCTCGCACACTGGCTTCTTGGTGGCGGCAGCAGCAGCCTTAGCATTTCATGCCCATCTCTGGCTCCACGCTGTTAGCCACGGCTCATGCCCGCCTCTGGAGCTCCTTTAAGCGGCACACCCAACCCCCTCTCCTCGCGCACCAGGAAACAAAGAGGGAAGAAAATGTCTCTTGCCTCTTCGGCAGGTCCAACTTTTTCCCGGACTCCCCCCCGGCTAGCTGTGGTGCACTAACCCCTTCAGACTTTGTTTAAGCTGCCAGTCGTCTCCCTGCAATCCGACCGAAGCTGGAGCCTCAGCTCCCAGCCCCCGCCCGCCCTGGCGGGTGAGCAGACAATCCTCTCGTACTGGTGAGTGCTGGTAGGCACCAATCCTCTGTGCGGAAATCTCTCTGCTTTGTCCTCCGCACCCCTGTTGCTGTGCTCTCCTCCGCAGCTCCGAAGCTTCCCCCCTCCACCACCCACAGTCTCCGCCCGCGAAAGGTCTTCCTACTGTGTGGAAACCTTTCCCCCTTCACGGCTCCCTCCCACTAGTGCAGGTCCTGTCCCTATTCTTTTGTCTCTGTTTATTCTTTTTTCTTTTGCCCTACCCAGGTACGTGGGGGGGTTTCTTGCCTTTTGGGAGGTCTGAGGTCTTCTGCCAGCATTCAGTAGGTGTTCTGTAGGAGTTGTTCCACGTGTAGATGTATTTCTGGTGTATCTGTGGGGAGGAAGGTGATCTCCGCGTCTTACTCTTCCGCATCTTCCCCCTCTCTCCTGCCATGACTCCTGAATATTTTTTAATTTTTAAAAATTTTTTAAATTTAATTTTGGCGGCGTTGGGTCTTTGTTGCTGTGCGCAGGCTTTCTCTAGTTGCGGCGAGCGGGGGTTACTCTTCGTTGCGGTGCGCGGGCTTTTCATTGTGGTGGCTTCTTGTTGCAGAGCACGGGCTCTAGGCGCGGGGGCTTTAGTAGTTGTGGCTCGCGGGCTCTAGAGCGCAGGCTCAGTAGTTGTGGCATATGGGCTTAGTTGCTCTGTGGCATGTGGGATCTTCTTGGACCAGGGGTCGAACCCATGTCCCCTGCATTGGCAGGTGGATTCTTAACCACTGTGCCACAAGCAAAGCCCTAGTCTGATTTTATTTTTGAATTGCAATAGTTCTTTGTATATTCTGGAAACAAGTCCGTGATTGAATATATAATTTGCAAATGTTTTCTCCCATTCTTTTTACATTCTTGATAGTGTGCTTGATGCACACAAGGCTCAAAATTTTAATAAACTCATTTATCATATGTGCATATTTGTCATATCTAAGAATTTGTTGCTTAAGCCAAGGTCATGAAACTTGTACGTTCTAGACATTTTGTAGTATTAGTTTTTACACTTGGGCATTCCATTTTGAGTTTATTTTTCTACATGGTATGAAGTAAGGGTTTAGATTTAATCTTTTGCATATGGATTTTCATTTATCCCAGCATCATTTGTCAAGACTGTCCTTTCTCCATTGAATGGTCTTAACACCCTTGCTGAAAATCAATTGACCATAGTTCTATGGGTTTATTTCTGGACTCTTCAATTCTATCACATGTATCTGTGTTTATCCTTACGTTATTACCAGATTATCTTGATTATTATAGCTTTATAATAAGTTCTGAAATTGGGAAGTGTGAGACCACCAACTTTTGTTCTTTTTCAAGATTGTTTTGGCTAATCTGAACTTCCTGAACTTCCACAGGGATTTTAAACTCAGATTGTCAATTTTGTGAATTTCGAGTTTCGATGGAGATTGCGTTGAATCTGTAGGTCAGTTTGGGAAGTTTTGACACCTCAATGTTGAGACTTTCAATCCATGAACATGAGATATCCTTCCATTTGTTTAGGTCTTTACTTTCTTTTAATGATGTTTTCTGGTTTCCGGTGTACAAGTCTCTTTCATTAACCTTATTCCTAAGAATTCTTGGTACTGACATAAGTACAATTATCAATTTTATTTCTTTGGATGGTTCCTTATTAGCATATAGACATACAATTGACTGTAACTGTATCCTGCAGTCTTGCTGAACTAGTTTATTAGCATTTAATTTTTTGTGTGGATTTTTTAGGATTTCGATATATAGGATAAATGACAAACTGCAAATAGGGTTTTATTTCTTTGCAATTTGGATACTTTTATTTTTTTCTTTAATAATTCTAGTTAAAACCTTCAGTACAGTGTTAAATATGCAACAAGAGTGAACATCCCTGATTTGTTCCTGATCTTTAGGGGGGAAGCTTTCAGCCTTTCACCATTAAGTATGAAGTTTACTGTAGGTTTTTCATAGATCCTCTCTATCAGGTTGAAGAAGTCCCTATCTATGCCTGTTTTGAGTCTTTCTATGATGAAAGACTGGATTTTTGTCTAATACTTTATGTGTCCATTGAGATCATATTTGTCATTTATTTTATTAATATGGTGTATTAGATTAATTTATCATATGTTGAACCCCCTTTGTATTCCTTGGAAATCATTTGTCAATGTTTATATTCATTTTTATGTTACTGGATTCTATTTGCCAGTACTTTATGCACTCTTTGCATCTATAGTCATAAGAAATATTGATCTTATGATAACTCATTTTTAATACACCTAAGAACAATGCATTCATATTATGGACTATGTATTGAGAAATACTTAAATTGCTTTTCCCCTCTAGTAAGCAAGGCTAAAATAAACACCCTTTCACCTACTTACATACAAATTCATTTTATTTCTGTACACTTCTAAATATAAGGCTGCTTAGTCGAAGTGTATGTTCATTTTAAATTTTAATAAATATTTCCAAAAATGCACCAATCTACACATTCCCAGAGATGTGATTATAATATACTTTCTCCAGTACAAGATACTGATATTTTAAAATTTTGCCAATGGGTCAAATATTTCTCATTACTTCAATTTTCCTAACATGTGCCAAAGTTGAACGTTGTTCCCTAAGATATTTGCAATTTACATTTCTTCTCTAAACTGCCCACTGATTTCCTTTGTCCAATTTTAATTGGGTTTTTGTTCTTATTAATGTATAGGAGCTTTTGCATATTTAGGATTTTTAACCTTTTGTGAGTGATGTTTGCAGTTTTCTGTATTTTTAATTAGTTCATATGTCAACCTTTTACTTTCTAGCTTTTTAGGTTTTGTTTTACCCGTACGACCTAACCCATCTCAAAGTTATACAAATATTGTCTATACTCTTTAAACAAAAAATACTGTATTCTCTTTCTATTGCTGCTATAACAAACGACCACAGTCCCTCTCTCATCCATATAGATGCTTAGAAGGTGCTTGTGAAAATCTGCTTTGACAGGGGGAAAGAAAAATCCCAAGCCTTGATTGTGAAGGACTTGACATTGCTGCAAGATGGAAGACCTTAGGAAGGGCAGGCACGTGCGTGAACATGTCCATTTCTTGAAGATCAGGGCTCCTCTGGGAAAACCTAGCAAGAACCTGTGTGATGCTTCAGCAAACTCCCTTGGCCTTCCAACACTAGGGACTTCAGAATCTTCAGGACTCACCCCTGCATTTCCTTTCCCTTTACATGCTAAGTTTCACATTTTTACTCTTTTCTTTACTATTTCTTTACTGAAGTATAGTTGACTTACAATATTGTCTCACATGTACAGCAGAGTGATTCAGTTATTTATATTTCAGGTTATTTTCAATTATAGGTTATTGTAAGACATATAGTTCCCTGTGATATAGAGTAAATCCTTGTTGCTTATCTTTTCCATGTATAATAGTTTGTATCTGTTAATCTCATGCTCCTAGTTTATGTCTCCCCACCCTCCCTTTCCCCTTTGATAACCATAAGTTTGTTTTCTATGTCTGAGTGATTCTGTTTTGTATACAGGTTTATTAGTGTCTTATAGATTCTACATATAAGTGATACTATAAAGTTTGTTTGACTCACTAACTATCATATTTTCTAGGTCAATCCATGTTCCTGCAAATGGCAGTATTTCATTCTTTTTTATGGCTAATACTCCACTGTTTATATACCGCATCTTAAGCCAGTAATCTGTTTATGGGCACTTGGGGTGTTTCCACGTATTGGCTATTATAAATAGTGCTACTATGAGCATTGGGGTGCATGTATCTTTTTGAATTAGAGTTTTCAATTTTTCTGGATATATGCCCAGGACTGGGATTGCTGGATCATATGATAGCACTGTTTTTAGTTTTGTAAGTGACCTCCATATTGTTTTCCATAGTGGCTGCACAAATCTACACTACAATGAACAGTATAGAAGGGTTCCTTTTTTTCTACACCCTCTCCAACATTTATTATTTGTAGACTTCTTGATAATGGCCATACTGACCAGTGTGCATTGATACCTCATTGTGGTTTTGATTTGCATTTCTCTACTAATTACCGATGTTGAACACATTTTCATGTGCCTGTTGGCCATCTGTATGTCTTCTTTGAAGAAATGTCTGCTTAGGTCTTCTCATTTTTTGATCGGGTTTTACCAATACTGAGTTGTATGAGCTGTTTGTATACTTTGGATATTAACCACTTGTCCATCGCATTTTTGGCAAATATTTTCTCCCTTTCCATAGGTTTTCTTTTCATTTTGTTTATGGTTTCCTTTGCTCTGCAACAGCTTTTAGGTTTGATTAGATCTCATTTGTTTTTTGCATTTTTGCTTTTGCCTTGAGACTTATCTAAGAAAATATTGTTACAACTTAAGTCAGAATGTTTTGCCTATGTTCTCTTCTAGGAGTTTTATGGCATTATGTTTTATGTTTAAGTCTTTAAGCCAATTTGTGTTTCTTTTTGTGTATGGTGTGAGGGAGTATTCTAACTTCACTGATTTACATGAAGCTGCCAACACTTGCTGAAGAGACTCGGTCTCTTCTCCATTGTATTTTTCTTCCTTCCTTTGACAAAGATTAACTGACCATAGGTGTTTGGGTTTATTTCTGGGCTCTCTATTCTGTTCCACTGATCCATATGTCTGTTTGGGGGCCAATAAGACACTTTTCATTACTGTTGCTTAGTGATATAGTCTGAAGTCTGGGAGGGTTGTGCTTCCTGCTTTGTTCTTTTCCTCAGGATTTCTTTTGCAGTTGTGTATCTTCTGTGGTTCCATGTAAATTTTAGGATTATTCGTTCTAGTTCTATGAAATGTTATGGGTATTTTAGTAGGGATCACATTACATCTGTAGATTGCTCTGGGTAGTATGGCCATTTTAACAATATTAACTCTTCTAATCCAAGAGCACAGGATATGTTTCCATTTCTTTGAATCATCTTCTATTTCCTTTATCAATGTTCTATAGTTCTCTGCATATAAGTCTTTCACCTCTTTGGTTAAGTGTATTTGTATATATTTTTTTTTTCAGTTTTGATTTTTAAACTTTTTTATTGGAGTATAGTTGATTTACAGTGTGTTTCTGGTGTACAGCAAAGTGATTCAGTTATACATAGATATATATTGTTTTCCTATTCTTTTCCATTATGGTTTATTACAGGATATTGAATATAGTTCCCTGTACTATACAGTAGAACTTTGCCTATTTTATATATAGTAGTTTGTATCTGCTAATCGCAAACTCCTAATTATCCTTCCCCCACGCCATTTTCCCTTTAGTAGCCATGAATTTGTTTTCTATGTCTGTGAGTCTGTTTCTGTTCTGTAAATAAGTTCATTTGTATCATATGTATCATATTTTAGATTCCACATATAAGTGATATCCTATGGTATTTTTCTTTTTGTGACTTCACTTAGTATGATCATCTCTAGGTCCATCCATGTTGCTGCAAATGGCATTATTTCATTCTTTTTTATGGCTGAGTAGTAGTCCTTTGTGTATACATACCACATCTTCTTTATCCATTCATCTGTCTACGGACATGGTTGCTTCCATGTTTTGGCTTTCGTAAATAATGCTGCTATGAACATTGGTGAGCATGTATCTTTTCAAATTAAAGTCTTCTCTGGATATATGCCCAGGAGTAGGATTGTTTTCTAGGAACTTCCATAATGTTTTCAATAGTGACTGCACCAATTTACATTCCCATGAACAATGTAGGAAGGTTCCCTTTTCCTTCACACCCTCTCCAGCACTTATTTGTAGACATTTTAATGATGGCCATTCTGACCAGTGTCAGGTGACACTTCATTGTAGTTTTTAAAAAATTTTTTATTGGAGTATAGTTGATTTGTAATGTTGTCTTAGTTTCAGGTGTACAGCAAAGTGAATCAGTTATACATATATCCTTTTTTTTTCAGATTCTTTTCCCTTATAGACCATTACAGAGTATTGAGTAGAGTTCCCTGTGCTTTACAGCAGGTTCTTATTAGTTATTTATTTTATATAGAGTAGTGTGTTTATGTCAATCCCAATCTCCCAGTTTATTCCTCCCCCCACCCCATCCCCTGGTAACCATAAGTTTGTTTTCTACATCCGTGACTCTACTTCTGTTTTGTAAATAAGTTCATTTGTACCTTTCTTTTTACATTCCACATATAAGTGATATCATATGATATTTGTCTTTCTCTGTCTGACTTACTTCACTCACTATGGCAATCTCTAGTTCCATCCATATTGCTGCAAATGGCATTTTTTATGGCCGAGTAATATTCCATTGTATTATATGTACCACATCTTCTTTATCCATTCCTTGTCGATGGACATTTAGGTTGCTTCCATGTCCTGGCTATTGTGAATAGTGCTGCAATGAACATTGGGGTGCAGGTATCCTTTCAAACTATGATTTTCTTCAGATATATGCCCAGGAATGTGATTGTTGGATCATATGGCAACTCTATTTTAAGTTTTTTAAGGAACCTCCATACAGTTTTCCATAGTGGCTGCACCAGTTTACATTCCCTCGAACAATGTAGGAAGGTTCCATTTTCTCCACACCGTCTCCAGCATTTATTGTTTATAGAATTTTTGATGATGGCCATTCTGACCTGTGTGAGAATGTAGTTTTGATTTGCATATCTCTAATAATTAGTGATGTTGAGCATCTTTTCATTTTCCTCTTGGCCATCTGTATGTCTTCTTTGCAGAAATGTCTATTTAGATCTTCTGCCCATTTTTGGATTGTGTTCTTTAGTTTTTTTGATATTGAGCTGCATGAGTTTTTTGTATATTTTGGAGATGAATCCCTTATCAGTTGTTTCGTTTGCAAATAATTTCTACCATTTTGAGGGTTGTCTTTTTGTCTTGTTTATAGTTTCCTTTGCTGTGCAAAAGATTTTAAGTTTAATTAGATCCCATTTGTTTATTTTTGTTTTTATTTTATTTATTTATTTATTTTTTGCAGTACGCGGGCCTCTCACCGCTGTGGCTCCTCCCATTGCAGAGCAAATGCTCCGGACGCTCAGGCCCAGCGGCCATGGCCCACGGGCCCAGCCGCTCCGAGGCATGTGGGATCCTCCTGGACCGGGGCACGAACCTGTGTCCCCTGAATCCGGAGGCGGACCCTCAACCACTGCGCCCCCAGGGAAGCCCTGTTTTTATTTTTATTACTCCAGGAGGTGGATCGAAAAAGTTCTTGCTGTGATTTACGTCAATGAGTGTTCGGCCTATATTTTCCTCTAAGAGTTTTATAGTGTCTGGTCTTACATTTAGGTCTTTACTCATTGTAGTTTTGATTTGCATTTCTCTAATTAACGATGTTATGCATCTTTTCATTGCCTGTTGGCCATCTGTATCTTCTCTGGACAAATGTCTATTTAGGTCTTCTGCCCAGTTTTTTGATTAGGTTGTCTTTTTGTTATTGAGTTGTATGAGATGTTTGTATATTTTGGAAATTAAGCTATTTAAACAATGTTAATTCTTCCAATCAAGGTCATGAGTTCCTTTCTTCAAATCATCTTCAACTTCCTTTGTCAATGTTTTATAGTTCTCAGCATATAAATCTTTCACCTCCTTGGTCGGGTTTACTTCAAAGAATTTTATTTTATTTTTTGATGCAATTTTAAAAGCGATTGTTTGTTTGCATTCCCTTTCTAATATTTGTTTGTTAATGTAAAGAAATGCAACCGATTTCTATATGTGTAATCTTGTATCCCACTACCTTGTTGAATTTGTTTATCAGTCTGGTAGGTTTTGTGTGGAGTCTTTAGGATTTTCTGTATAGACTATCATATCATCTGTGTATAATGACAATTTTACATCTTTCCTTCCAATTAGGATACTTGTATTTTTCCTGAGTGATTGCTGTGGCTAGGACTTCCAATAGTATATTGATTAGAAGTGGTGAGTGAGCATACTTGTCTTGTTCCATATTTTAGTTGGAAGGCTTTCAGCTTTTTTTTAAAATAAATTTATTTATTTTTATTTTGGCTACATCAGGTCTTGTTGCTGCTCGTGGGCTTTCTCTAGTTGTGGTGAGCAGGGGCTACTCTTCATTGTGGTGCATGGGCTTCTCATTTTGGTGGCTTCTCTTGTTGCGGAGCACGGGCTCTAGGACCGTGGGCTTCAGTAGTTGTGGCTCATGGGCTTAGTTGCTCCACGGCATGTGAGATCTTCCTGGACCAGGGCTTGAACCCGTGTCCCCTGTGGTGGCAGGTAGATTCTTAACTACTGAGTCACCAGGGAAGCCCAAGGCTTTCAGCTTTTCACCACTGAGTGTAAGATTGGCTGTGGGTTTGTCATAAATAGCTTTTATGTTAAGAAGTGTTCCATCTGCACCCACTTTGGTAAGGGTTTTTATCATAAATGGATGTTGAATTTTTTCTGCACCTGTTGAGATTATTATGTGGTTTTTGTCTTGTCTTCAGTTGATGTGGTGTAGCATGTTGATTTTTTGTATATTTTGAACCATCCTTGTGAACCTGGGATGAATCCAACTTGGTTGTGGTGTATAATGTTCCTTATGTGGTGCTAGGTTCGATTTGCTAATATTTTATTGAATTTTTGCATCTATGGACCTCAAAGATATTGGCCTGTAATTTTCTTTCCTGGTAGTGTCTTTGTCTAGTTTTGGTATCGGAGTGATGGTGGCTTCCTAGAATGACTTTGGGAGTGTTCCCTCCTCTTCACTCTTTTGGAAGAGTTTGTGAAAGATCAGTATAAGTTCTTTGTATGTGTGGTAGAATTCCCCAGAGAAGCCATCTAGTCCTGGACTTTTGTTTTCAGGGAGTTTTTTAAATTACAGATTCTATTTCACTTCTAGTGATCAGTCTATTCAAGTTATCTATTTCTTGATTCAGTTTTGGTGGGCTGTATGTTTCTAGAAACTTGTCCATTTCTTCTAGGTTGTCCAATTTGTTAGCATATAATTGTTAATAGTGTTCTCTTATAACTGATAGCACAGAAATACAAAAACAGTTTCTCCTCTTCCACTCCCTTTGTTTGGGTCCTCTCTCTTCTTGTTGATGAGCCTGGCCAGAGGTCTGTCTATTTTATTTACCTTCTCAAAGAACCAGCTCATGGTTTTTTACTTTTTTTTTTTTAACATCTTTATTGGAGTATAATTGCTTTACAAAGGTGTGTTAGTTTTTGCTTTATAACAAAGTGAATCAGTTGTACATATACATATGTTCCCATATCTCTTCTCTCTTGTGTCTGCCTCCCTCCCACCCTCCCTATCCTACCCCTCCAGGTGGTCACAAAGCAGCAAGCTGATCTCCCTGTGCTATGCAGCTGCTTCCCACTAGCTATCCACCTTACGTTTCGTAGTGTATATATGTCCATGCCTCTCTCTCACTTTGTCACAGCTTACCCTTCTCCCTCCCCATATCCTTAAGTCCATTCTCTAGTAGGTCTGTGTCTTTATTCCTGTCTTACTCCTAGGTTCTTCATGACATTTTTTTCCCCTTAAAACCATATATATGTGTTAGCATACGGTATTTGTCTTTCTCTTTCTGGCTTACTTCACTCTGTATGACACACTCTAGGTCTATCTACCTCATTAAAAATAGCTCAATTTCGTTTCTTTTTATGGCTGAGTAATATTCCATTGTATATATGTGCCACATCTTCTTTATCCATTCATCCGATGATGGACACTTAGGTTGTTTCCATCTCCTGGCTACTGTAAATAGAGCTGCAATGAACATTTTGGTACGTGACTCTTTCTGAATTATGGTTTTCTCAGGGTATATGACCAGTAGTGGGATTGCTGGGTCATATGGTAGTTCTATTTGTAGTTTTTTAAGGAAACTTCATACTGTTCTCCACAGTGGCCGTATCAATTTACATTCCCACCAACAATGCAAGAGGGTTCCCTTTTCTCCACACCCTCTCAAGCATTTATTGTTTCTAGATTTTCTGATGATGGCCATTTTGACTAGTGTGAGATAATATCTCATTGTAGTTTTGATTTGCATTTCTCTACTGATTAATGAAGTTGAGCATTCTTGCATGTGTTTGTTGGCAGTCTGTATATCTTCTTTGGAGAAATGTCTATTTAGGTCGTCTGCCAATTTTTGGATTGCGTTGTTTGTTTTTCTGTTATTGATCTGCATGAGCTGCTTATAAATTTTGGAGATTAATCCTTTGTCAGTTGCTTCATTTGCAAATATTTTATCCCATTTTGAGGGTTGTCTTTTGGTCTTGTTTATGGTTTCCTTTGCTGTGCAAAAGCTTTGAACTTTCATTAGGTCCCATTTGTTTATTTTTGTTTTTATTTCCATTTCTCTAGGAGGAGAGTCAAAAAGGATCTTGCTGTGATTTATGTCATAGAGTGTTCTGCCTATGTTTTCCTCTAAGAGTTTGATAGTTTCTGGCCTTATATTTAGGTCTTTAATCCATTTTGAGTTTATTTTTGTGTATGGTGTTAGGGAGTGACCTAATCTCATACCTCTACATGTACCTGTCCAGTTATCCCAGCACCACTTATTGAAGAAGCTATCCTTTCTCCACTGTACATTCCTGCCTCCTTTATCAAAGATAAGGTGACCATATGTGCATGGTTTTATCTCTGGGCTTTCTATCCTGTTCCATTGATCTATCCTTTTGTGCCAGTACCATACTGTCTTGAGTAAGATAGCTTTGTAGTATAGTCTGAAGTCAGGGAGCCTGATTCCTCCAGCTTGGTTTTTTTTCTCAAGATTGCTGTGACTATTCGGGTTCTTTGGTGTTTCCATAAAAATTGTGAAATTTTTTGTTCTAGTTCTGAGAAAAATACCAGTGGTAGTTTGATAAGGCTTGCATTGAATCTGTAGATTGCTTTGGGTAATAGAGTCATTTTCACAATGTTGATTCTTCCAATCCAAGAACATGGTATATCTCTCCATCTATTTGTAGCATCTTTAATTTCTTTCATCAGTGTCTTATAATTTTCTGCATACAGGTCTTTTGTCTCCTTAGGTAGGTTTATTCCGAGATATTTTATTCTTTTTGTTGCAATGGTAAATGGGAGTGTTTTCTTGATTTCACTTTCAGATTTTTCATCATTAGTGTATAGGAATGCAGGAAATTTCTCTGCATTAGTTTTGTATCCTGCTACTTAACCAAATTCATTGATTAGATCTAGTAGTTTTCTGGTAGCATCTTTAGGATTCTCTATGTATAGTATCATGTCATCTGCAAACAGTAACAGCTTTACTTCTTCTTTTCCGATTTGGATTCCTTTTATTTCCTTTTCTTCTCTGCTGTGGCTAAAACTTCCAAAACTATGTTGAATAAGAGTGGTGAGAGTGGGCAACCTTGTCTTGTTCCTGATCTTAGTGGAAATGCTTTCAGTGTTTCACCATTGAGGACGATGTTGGCTGTGGGTTTGTCATATATGGCCTTTATTATGTTGAGGAAAGTTCCCTCTGTGCCTACTTTCTGCAGGGTTTTTATCATAAATGGGTGTTGAATTTTGTCGAAAGCTTTCTCTGCATCTATTGAGATGATCATATGGTTTTTCTCCTTCGATTTGTTAATATGGGTTATCACGTTGATTGATTTGCGTATATTGAAGCATCCTTGCATTCCTGGAATAAACCCCACTTGATCATGGTGTATGATCCTTTTAATGTGCTGTTGGATTCTGTTTGCTAGTATTTTGTTGAGGATTTTTGCATCTATGTTCATCAGTGATATTGGCCCGTAGTTTTTTTTCTTTGTGACATCCTTGTCTGGTTTTGGTATCAGGGTAATGGTGGCCTCCTAGAATGAGCTTGAGAGTGTTCCTCTCTCTGCTATCCTTTGGAAGAGTTTGAGAAGGATAGGTGTTAGCTCTTCTCTAAATGTTTGATAGAATTCGCCTGTGAAGCCATCTGGTCCTGGGCTTTTGTTTGTTGGAAGATTTTTAATCACAGTTTCAACTTCAGTGCTTGTGATTGGTCTGTTCATATTTTCTATTTCTTCCTGATTCAGTCTTGGCAAGTTGTGCATTTCTAAGAATTTGTCCATTTCTTCCAGGTTGTCCATTTTATTGGCATAGAGTTGCTTGTAGTAATCTCTCATGATCTTTTGTATTTCTGCAGTGTCAGTTGTTACTTCTCCTTTTTCATTTCTAATTCTATTGATTTGAGTCTCTCCCTCTCTTTCTTGATGAGTCTGGCTAATTGTTTATCAATTTTGTTTATCTTCTCAAAGAACCAGCTTTTAGTTTTATTGATCTTTGCTATCATTTCCTTCATTTCATTTTCATTTATTTCTGATCTGATCTTTGTGATTTCTTTCCTTCTGCTAACTTTGGGGTTTTTTTGTTCCTCTTTCTCTAATTGCTTTAGGTGCAAGGTTTGTTGTTTATTCGAGATGTTTCCTGTTTCTTAAGGGAGGATTGTATTGCTATAAACTTCCCTCTTAGAAATGCTGCAGCCCATAGGTTTTGGGTCATCATGTCTCCATTGTCATTTGTTTCTAGGTACTTTTTAATTTCCTCTTTGGTTTCTTCAGTGATCACTTCATTATTAAGTAGTGTACTGTTTAGCCTCCATGTGTTTGTATTTTTTACAGATCTTTTCCTGTAATTGATATCTAGTCTCGTAGCGTTGTGGTTGGAAAAGATACTTGATACAATTTCAATTTTCTTAAATTTACCAAGGCTTGATTTGTGACCCAAAATATGATGTATCCTGGAGCATGTTCCATGAGAACTTGAGAAAAATGTGTATTATGTTGTTTTTGGATGGAATGTCCTATAAATATCAATTAAGTCCATCTTATTTAAAGTATCATTTAAAGCTTGGATTTCCTTATTTATTTTCATTTTGGATGATCTCCCCATTGGTGTAAGTGGGGTGTTAATGTCCCCTACTGTAAATGTGTTACTGTGGATTTCCCCTTTCATGGCTGTTAGTATTTGCCTTATATATTGAGGTGCTCCTATGTTGGGTGCATAAATATTTACAATTGTTATATCTTCTTCTTGGATCGATCCCTTGATCATTATGTAGTGTCCTTCTTTGTCTCTTCTAATAGTCTTTATTTTAAAGTCTATTTTATCTGATATGAGAATTGCTACTCCAGCTTTCTTTTGGTTTCCATTTGCATGGAATATCTTTTTCCATCCCCTTACTTTCAGTCTATATGTGTCTCTAGGTCTGAAGTGGGTGTTTTGTAGACAGCAAATATATGGGTCTTGTTTTTGTATCCTTTCAGCCAATCTGTGTCTTTTGGTGGGAGCATTTATTCCATTTACATTTAAGGTAATTATCGATATGTATGTTCCTATTCCCATTTTCTTAATTCTTTTGGGTTCGTTATTGTAGGTCTTTTCTTTCTCTTGTGTTTCTTGCCTAGAGAAGTTCCTTTAGCATTTGTTGTAAAGCTGGTTTGGTGGTGCTGAACTCTCTCCACTTTTGCTTGTCTGTAAAAATTTTAATTTGTCCCTCAAATCTGAATGAGATCCTTGCTGTGTAGAGTAAGCTTGGTTGCAGGTTTTTCTCTTTCATCACTTTAAATATGTCCTGCCAGTCCCTTCTGGCTTGCAGAGTTTCTGCTGAAAGATCAGCTGTTAACCTTATGGGGATTCCCTTGTGTGTTATTTGTTGTTTTTCCCTTGCTGCTTCTAATATGCTTTCTTTGTATTTAATTTTTGATAGTTTGATTAATATGTGTCTTGGCATATTACTCCTTGGATTTATCTTGTATGGGACTTCTGTGCTTCCTGGATTTAACTATTTCCTTTCCCACATTAGGGAAGTTTTCAACTGTAATCTCTTCAAATATTTTCTCAGTGCCTTTCTTTTTTTCTTCTGGAACCCCTATAATTCAAATTTGGTGTGTGTAATGTTGTCCCAGAGGTCTCTGAGACAGTCCTCAGTTCTTTTCATTCTTTTTTCTTTATTCTGCTCTGCAGTAGTTATTTCCACTGTTTTATCTTCCAGGTCACTTATCCGTTTTTCTGCCTCAGTTATTCTGCTATTGATCCCATCTAGAGTATTTTTAATTTCATTTATTGTGTTGTTCATCATGTTCATTTCGTCTTTAGTTCTTCTAGGTCCTTTTTAAATTTTTGTTGCATTTAGTCCATTCTATTTCTAAGATTTTGGATCATCTTTACTATCATTATTCTGAATTATTTTCCGGGTAGACTGCCTATTTCCTCTTCATTTGTTAGGTCTGGTGGGTTTTTATCTTGCTCCTTCATCTGCTGTGTGTTTTTCTGTCTTCTCATTTTTCTTATCGTACTGTGGTTGGCCGTCTCCTTTTTGCAGGCTGCAGGTTCATAGTTCCCGTTGTGTTTGGTGTCTCTCCGCAGTGGCTAAGGTTTTTTCAGTGGGTTGTGTAGGCTTCGTGGTGGAAGGGACTAGTGCCTGTGTTCTGGTGGATGAGGCTGGACATTGTCTTTCTGGTGGGCAGGTCCACGTCTGGTGGTGTGTTTTGGGGTGTCTGTGGACTTATTATGATTTTAGGCAGCCTCTCTGCTAATGGGTGTGGTTGTGTTCCTCTCTTGCTAGTTGTTTGGCATAGGGTTTCTAGCACTGTAGCTTGCTTGTCGTTGAGTGAAGTTGGATGCTGGTGTTGAGCTGGAGATCTCTTGGTGATTTTCACCATTTGATATTTTGTGGAGCTGGGAGGTCTCTTGTGGACCTGTGTCTTGAAGTTGGCTCTCCCACCTCAGAGGCACAGCACTGACTCCTGGCTGTAGCACCAAGAGCCTTTCAACCATACGGCTCAGAATAAATGGGTAAAAAAGTAGAAATAAAGAATTAGTAGAAGAAGAAAGAAAGGAGGGAGGGAGGGAGGGAGGAAGCCAGGAAGGAGGGAAGGAAGGAAGGAAGGAAAGAAAGAAAGAAAGAAAAAAAAGAAAGAAAGAAAGAAAGAAAGAAGATAAAGTAAAATAAAATATAATAAAGTTATTTAAATAAAAAAATCATTAAAAAAATTAAAAAAGAAAAAACGGACGGATAGAGCCCTAGGACAAATGGTGGAAGCAAAGCTATACAGGCAAAATCTCACACAGAAGCATACACGTACACACTCACAAAAAGAAGAAAAAGGGGAAAAAATCATAAATCTTGCTCTCAAAGTCCACCTCCTCAATTTGGGATGATTCATTGTCTAAAGGAGGGAAGGAAGGAAAGAAGGAAGGAAGGAACATAAAGTAAAATTTTAAAAAGTTATTAAAATGAAAAATAATTATTAAGAAAAAAAATTTTTTTTAAAAAAAGGAAGGATACAACCCTAGGACAAATGGTGGAAGCGAAGCTATACAGACAAAATCTCACAC